>NW_027274720.1:30000-40000 GCF_030028105.1 Mobula birostris
GGGGCAAATCCGACCCCCATAGTGACTTCCGGGCCTAACTCGTTAACCAGAGCCGCGACAGACCGTGCAACAATGACATGTGTCAAACCGGCGGCACGACGCCCGGAGCTCATGCCGGTCGCGGGGCACCTCGGGCCCGCCCGACGGGGCAGATCCGACCTTCACAGGCTTCCGACGGCAATTGGTTAACCGGCGTGGCGCCGAGGGCACGCGGCTGGCTCGGCGGGCGGCCCTCCGGTAGTGCCGCCGTCGATCGGCCGCCTCGGTCGGCAGGAGGGCCCCGAAGTCGCCTTCATTCTGACTTCCGAGTCGGGACTTAGATTACTTTCGACTCTTCAGCCAAGGTCTCGGATCGACGGCGGGACCTGCGGTTGTCCCTCCGAAAATGCCGCCGCTCGGCCGGCACGGCCCGCCGAATACGTCCCCTTACTGGCTCCCGCCTCGGGACTTTGTCAGAAATTCATTCGGGCAAGGTTTCCATTCGGCGGCCGGAGCACCGGTAGTCATACGGAAAATGCCGCCCCTCGGCCGGCATGGGCCTGCGAATAGGTCCCGCTGACAGACTTCCGCAATTGGGTATTTGTCCGAAAATCCATACCGGCAATCTTCGGAATCGTGCGGAAAAGCTGCCGCGTGGCCCGGGTTAACCAATTGGGGAGGCCGGTGCCATCTACCGAATACTTCAACAACTCGTGAAAACGGCCTCCCTATATATCTGCAGGAACCCCGCCAATGCCCCCGTACAGAAATTGCATGTGTCAAAGGGGCGGCCGAATCTGACCCCGGCGGCCGAGCCTCTGGAACTCCGGGTCGGCCTCGGCCGGCAAATCCGACCCCCATCCAGACTTCCGGAGCGGACTTGGTTAACGAATTGCCACCGGGCAAATGGTTAACCGACAGATCTTGGAGGCTCGTTACCCAAGCCATCCCCCGCCGGTGCGAAAAGTTAACAATCAGCGGGCGGGCAATTCGTGAACCGAACGGGACCGGGCAATTCGTTAACCATTCGGAACCGGGCAATTCGTTAACCAACCTTGTCCTGGCAATGAGTGCACCAACCCGGCCGGACAATTCGTTAACCAAGCTGGCTCTGGCAATTCGTTAACCAACCTGGCCGGGACAATTCGTTAACCAACCCGGCCGGACAATTCGTTAACCAAGCTGGCTCTGGCAATTCGTTAACCTACCCGGCCATGGCAATTCGTTAACCAACCTGACCCTGACAATTCGTTAACCAACCCTGTCCTGGCAATGAGTGCACCAACCCGGCCGGACAATTCGGTAACCAACCAGACCCTGGCAATTCGTTAACCAACCAGGACGGGCAATTCGTCAACCAACCCTGTCCTGGCAATGAGTGCACCAACCCGGCCGGACAATTCGGTAACCAACCAGACCCTGGCAATTCGTTAACCAACCAGGACGGGCAATTCGTCAACCAACCCTGTCCTGGCAATGAGTGCACCAACCCGGCCGGACAATTCGGTAACCAACCAGACCCTGGCAATTCGTTAACCAACCTGACCCGGACAATTCGTTAACCAACCAGGACGGGCAATTCGTTAACCAACCAGGCCCGGACAATACTTTAACCACCCTGGTTTTCCAATTCGTGAACCAACTGGGAACGGACAATTCGGTAACCAACCCTGTCCTGGCAATGAGTGCACCAACCCGGCCGGACAATTCGTTAACCACCCTGTCCTTGCCAATTCGTGAACCAACTGGGAACGGACAATTCGTTAACCAACCCGGCCGGACAATTCGTTAACCAAGCTGGCTCTGGCAATTCGTTAACCTACCCGGCCATGGCAATTCGTTAACCAACCTGACCCTGACAATTCGTTAACCAGCCAGGACGGGCAATTCGTTAACCAACCTGGCCCGGACAATTCGTTAACCAGCCAGGACGGGCAATTCGTTAACCAACCTGGCCCGGACAATTCCTTAACCACCCTGGCCTTGCCAATTCGTGAACCAACTGGGAACGGACAATTCATTAAACAACCCTGTCCTGGCAATGAGTGCACCAACCCAGCCGGACAATTCGTTAACCAGTCTGACCCGGACAATTCGCTAACCAACCCTGCTCGGGCAAATCGTTAACCAAGCCCAACCCCGACAATTCGTTAACCAACCCTGCACGGTCAAGTCGTTAACCAAGCCCAAACCCGACAATTCGTTAACCAACCCATACGTGGCAATTCGCTAAACAACCCGGCTCGGGCAAATGGTTAACCAAGCCGGCCGGGCAAATCGGTAACCGGCCCGGCAGTCCCGACAATTCGACAATCAACCAGCTGAGGACAAACCCTTCGCCCTCAATAACAACTAGTTCTTGCCCCGCCGTCAAAATGTCCCGGCCGATGTTCATCAGAAACTCCTTGCTGGCCCATGGGCCCCCCCTCCTTACCTTAAGAGAGTCATAGTTACTCCCGCCGTTTACCCGCGCCGCACTGAATTTCGTCAAGTTGGGTCTGGCAAGCCGCTAACCCGGCCGGCCGGGCCTGACAACGCTCTAGAAACCCGGAACAGGCAGTTTCGTGAACCAACCGCGCACGCTCCTGACAATGCGTTAGCCAACCCTGCTCGGGCAAATCGTTAATCAAGCCCAACCCTGAAACTGCGTTAACCAACCCGGCCCGGGCAAATGGTTAACCAAGCCCAACCCTGACAATTCGGTAACCAACCCGGCCCGGGCAAATGGTTAACCAAGCCGGCCGGGCAAATCGGTAACCGGCCCGGCAGCCCCGACTATTCGACAATCAACCAGCTGAGGACAAACCCTTCACCCTCAATAACAACTACGTCTTGCCCCGCCGTCAAAATGTCCCGGCCGATGTTCATCAGAAACTCCTTGCTGGCCCATGGGCCCCCCTCCATACCTTAAGAGAGTCATAGTTACTCCCGCCGTTTACCCGCGCCGCACTGAATTTCGTCAAGTTGGGTCTGGCAAGCCGCTAACCCGGCCGGCCGGGCCTGACAACGCTCTAGAAACCCGGAACAGGCAGTTTCGTGAACCAACCGCGCACGCTCCTGACAATGCGTTAGCCAACCCTGCTCGGGCAAATCGTTAATCAAGCCCAACCCTGAAACTGCGTTAACCAACCCGGCCATGGCAATTCATTAACCAACCCGGCTCGGGCAAATGGTTAACCAAGCCCAACCCTGACAATTCGGTAACCAACCCGGCTCGGGCAAATGGTTAACCAAGCCGGCCGGGCAAATCGCTAACCGGCCCGGCAGTCCCGACAATTCGACAATCAACCCGCTGAGGACAAACCCTTCGCCCTCAATAACAACTAGTTCTTGCCCCGCCGTCAAAATGTCCCGGCCGATGTTCATCAGAAACTCCTTGCTGGCCCATGGGCCCCCCTCCTTAAGAGAGTCATAGTTACTCCCGCCGTTTACCCGCGCCGCACTGAATTTCGTCAAGTTGGGTCTGGCAAGCCGCTAACCCGGCCGGCCGGGCCTGACAACGCTCTGGAAACCCGGAACAGGCAGTTTCGTGAACCAACCGCGCACCCTCCTGACAATGCGTTAGCCAACCCTGCTCGGGCAAATCGTTAATCAAGCCCAACCCTGAAACTGCGTTAACCAACCCGGCCATGGCAATTCAGTAACCAACCCGGCCCGGGCAAATGGTTAACCAAGCCCAACCCTGACAATTCGTTAACCAACCCGGCCCGGGCAAATGGTTAACCAAGCCGGCCGGGCAAATCGCTAACCGGCCCGGCAGTCCCGACAATTCGACAATCAACCAGCTGAGGACAAGCCCTTCGCCCTCAATAACAACTAGTTCTTGCCCCGCCGTCAAAATGTCCCGGCCGATGTTCATCAGAAACTCCTTGCTGGCCCATGGGCCCCCCTCCATACCTTAAGAGAGTCATAGTTACTCCCGCCGTTTACCCGCGCCGCACTGAATTTCGTCAAGTTGGGTCTGGCAAGCCGCTAACCCGGCCGGCCGGGCCTGACAACGCTCTAGAAACCCGGAACAGGCAGTTTCGTGAACCAACCGCGCACGCTCCTGACAATGCGTTAGCCAACCCTGCTCGGGCAAATCGTTAATCAAGCCCAACCCTGAAACTGCGTTAACCAACCCGGCCATGGCAATTCATTAACCAACCCGGCTCGGGCAAATGGTTAACCAAGCCCAACCCTGACAATTCGGTAACCAACCCGGCTCGGGCAAATGGTTAACCAAGCCGGCCGGGCAAATCGCTAACCGGCCCGGCAGTCCCGACAATTCGACAATCAACCAGCTGAGGACAAGCCCTTCGCCCTCAATAACAACTAGTTCTTGCCCCGCCGTCATAATGTCCCGGCCGATGTTCATCAGAAACTCCTTGCTGGCCCATGGGCCCCCCTCCATACCCTTAAGAGAGTCATAGTTACTCCCGCCGTTTACCCGCGCCGCACTGAATTTCGTCAAGTTGGGTCTGGCAAGCCGCTAACCCGGCCGGCCGGGCCTGACAACGCTCTAGAAACCCGGAACAGGCAGTTTCGTGAACCAACCGCGCACGCTCCTGACAATGCGTTAGCCAACCCTGCTCGGGCAAATCGTTAATCAAGCCCAACCCTGAAACTGCGTTAACCAACCCGGCCATGGCAATTCATTAACCAACCCGGCCCGGGCAAATGGTTAACCAAGCCTAAACCTGACAATTCGTTAACCAACCCGGCCCGGGCAAATGGGTAACCAAGCCGGCCGGGCAAATCGGTAACCGGCCCGGCAGCCCCGACTATTCGACAATCAACCAGCTGAGGACAAGCCCTTCGCCCTCAATAACAACTAGTTCTTGCCCCGCCGTCAAAATGTCCCGGCCGATGTTCATCAGAAACTCCTTGCTGGCCCATGGGCCCCCCTCCATACCCTTAAGAGAGTCATAGTTACTCCCGCCGTTTACCCGCGCCGCACTGAATTTCGTCAAGTTGGGTCTGGCAACCCGCTAACCCGGCCGGCCGGGCCTGACAACGCTCTAGAAACCCGGAACAGGCAGTTTCGTGAACCAACCGCGCACGCTCCTGACAATGCGTTAGCCAACCCTGCTCGGGGAAATCGTTAACCAAGCCCAACCCTGACAATGCGTTAATCAACCCGGCCATGGCAATTCATTAACCAACCCGGCTCGGGCAAATGGTTAACCAAGCCCAACCCTGACAATTAGTTAACCAACCCGGCCCGGGCAAATGGTTAACCAAGCCGGCCGGGCAAATCGGTAACCGGCCCGGCAGCCCCGACTATTCGACAATCAACCAGCTGAGGACAAACCCTTCACCCTCAATAACAACTACGTCTTGCCCCGCCGTCAAAATGTCCCGGCCGATGTTCATCAGAAACTCCTTGCTGGCCCATGGGCCCCCCTCCTTACCTTAAGAGAGCATAGTTACTCCCGCCGTTTACCCGCGCCGCACTGAATTTCCTCAAGTTGGGTCTGGCAACCCGCTAACCCGGCCGGCCGGGCCTGACAACGCTCTAGAAACCCGGAACAGGCAGTTTCGTGAACCAACCGCGCACGCTCCTGACAATGCGTTAGCCAACCCTGCTCGGGCAAATCGTTAATCAAGCCCAACCCTGAAACTGCGTTAACCAACCCGGCCCGGGCAAATGGTTAACCAAGCCCAACCCTGACAATTCGGTAACCAACCCGGCCCGGGCAAATGGTTAACCAAGCCGGCCGGGCAAATCGGTAACCGGCCCGGCAGCCCCGACTATTCGACAATCAACCAGCTGAGGACAAACCCTTCACCCTCAATAACAACTACGTCTTGCCCCGCCGTCAAAATGTCCCGGCCGATGTTCATCAGAAACTCCTTGCTGGCCCATGGGCCCCCCTCCATACCTTAAGAGAGTCATAGTTACTCCCGCCGTTTACCCGCGCCGCACTGAATTTCGTCAAGTTGGGTCTGGCAAGCCGCTAACCCGGCCGGCCGGGCCTGACAACGCTCTAGAAACCCGGAACAGGCAGTTTCGTGAACCAACCGCGCACGCTCCTGACAATGCGTTAGCCAACCCTGCTCGGGCAAATCGTTAATCAAGCCCAACCCTGAAACTGCGTTAACCAACCCGGCCATGGCAATTCATTAACCAACCCGGCTCGGGCAAATGGTTAACCAAGCCCAACCCTGACAATTCGGTAACCAACCCGGCTCGGGCAAATGGTTAACCAAGCCGGCCGGGCAAATCGCTAACCGGCCCGGCAGTCCCGACAATTCGACAATCAACCCGCTGAGGACAAACCCTTCGCCCTCAATAACAACTAGTTCTTGCCCCGCCGTCAAAATGTCCCGGCCGATGTTCATCAGAAACTCCTTGCTGGCCCATGGGCCCCCCTCCTTAAGAGAGTCATAGTTACTCCCGCCGTTTACCCGCGCCGCACTGAATTTCGTCAAGTTGGGTCTGGCAAGCCGCTAACCCGGCCGGCCGGGCCTGACAACGCTCTAGAAACCCGGAACAGGCAGTTTCGTGAACCAACCGCGCACGCTCCTGACAATGCGTTAGCCAACCCTGCTCGGGCAAATCGTTAATCAAGCCCAACCCTGAAACTGCGTTAACCAACCCGGCCATGGCAATTCATTAACCAACCCGGCTCGGGCAAATGGTTAACCAAGCCCAACCCTGACAATTCGGTAACCAACCCGGCTCGGGCAAATGGTTAACCAAGCCGGCCGGGCAAATCGCTAACCGGCCCGGCAGTCCCGACAATTCGACAATCAACCAGCTGAGGACAAGCCCTTCGCCCTCAATAACAACTAGTTCTTGCCCCGCCGTCATAATGTCCCGGCCGATGTTCATCAGAAACTCCTTGCTGGCCCATGGGCCCCCCTCCATACCCTTAAGAGAGTCATAGTTACTCCCGCCGTTTACCCGCGCCGCACTGAATTTCGTCAAGTTGGGTCTGGCAAGCCGCTAACCCGGCCGGCCGGGCCTGACAACGCTCTAGAAACCCGGAACAGGCAGTTTCGTGAACCAACCGCGCACGCTCCTGACAATGCGTTAGCCAACCCTGCTCGGGCAAATCGTTAATCAAGCCCAACCCTGAAACTGCGTTAACCAACCCGGCCATGGCAATTCATTAACCAACCCGGCCCGGGCAAATGGTTAACCAAGCCTAAACCTGACAATTCGTTAACCAACCCGGCCCGGGCAAATGGGTAACCAAGCCGGCCGGGCAAATCGGTAACCGGCCCGGCAGCCCCGACTATTCGACAATCAACCAGCTGAGGACAAGCCCTTCGCCCTCAATAACAACTAGTTCTTGCCCCGCCGTCAAAATGTCCCGGCCGATGTTCATCAGAAACTCCTTGCTGGCCCATGGGCCCCCCTCCATACCCTTAAGAGAGTCATAGTTACTCCCGCCGTTTACCCGCGCCGCACTGAATTTCGTCAAGTTGGGTCTGGCAACCCGCTAACCCGGCCGGCCGGGCCTGACAACGCTCTAGAAACCCGGAACAGGCAGTTTCGTGAACCAACCGCGCACGCTCCTGACAATGCGTTAGCCAACCCTGCTCGGGGAAATCGTTAACCAAGCCCAACCCTGACAATGCGTTAATCAACCCGGCCATGGCAATTCATTAACCAACCCGGCTCGGGCAAATGGTTAACCAAGCCCAACCCTGACAATTAGTTAACCAACCCGGCCCGGGCAAATGGTTAACCAAGCCGGCCGGGCAAATCGGTAACCGGCCCGGCAGCCCCGACTATTCGACAATCAACCAGCTGAGGACAAACCCTTCACCCTCAATAACAACTACGTCTTGCCCCGCCGTCAAAATGTCCCGGCCGATGTTCATCAGAAACTCCTTGCTGGCCCATGGGCCCCCCTCCTTACCTTAAGAGAGTCATAGTTACTCCCGCCGTTTACCCGCGCCGCACTGAATTTCCTCAAGTTGGGTCTGGCAACCCGCTAACCCGGCCGGCCGGGCCTGACAACGCTCTAGAAACCCGGAACAGGCAGTTTCGTGAACCAACCGCGCACGCTCCTGACAATGCGTTAGCCAACCCTGCTCGGGCAAATCGTTAATCAAGCCCAACCCTGAAACTGCGTTAACCAACCCGGCCATGGCAATTCATTAACCAACCCGGCTCGGGCAAATGGTTAACCAAGCCGGCCGGGCAAATCGTTAACCGGCCCGGCAGCCCCGACAATTCGACAATCAACCCGCTGAGGACAAACCCTTCGCCCTCAATAACAACTAGTTCTTGCCCCGCCGTCAAAATGTCCCGGCCGATGTTCATCAGAAACTCCTTGCTGGCCCATGGGCCCCCCTCCTTACCTTAAGAGAGTCATAGTTACTCCCGCCGTTTACCCGCGCCGCACTGAATTACGTCAAGTTGGGTCTGGCAACCCGCTAACCCGGCCGGCCGGGCCTGACAACGCTCTAGAAACCCGGAACAGGCAGTTTCGTGAACCAACCGCGCACGCTCCTGACAATGCGTTAGCCAACCCTGCTCGGGCAAATCGTTAATCAAGCCCAACCCTGAAACTGCGTTAACCAACCCGGCCATGGCAATTCACTAACCAACCCGGCTCGGGCAAATGGTTAACCAAGCCCAACCCTGACAATTCGGTAACCAACCCGGCTCGGGCAAATGGTTAACCAAGCCGGCCGGGCAAATCGGTAGCCGGCCCGGCAGTCCCGACAATTCGACAATCAACCAGCTGAGGACAAACCCTTCGCCCTCAATAACAACTAGTTCTTGCCCCGCCGTCAAAATGTCCCGGCCGATGTTCATCAGAAACTCCTTGCTGGCCCATGGGCCCCCCTCCTTACCTTAAGAGAGTCATAGTTACTCCCGCCGTTTACCCGCGCCGCACTGAATTTCCTCAAGTTGGGTCTGGCAACCCGCCAACCCGGCCGGCCGGGCCTGACAACGCTCTAGAAACCCGGAACAGGCAGTTTCGTGAACCAACCGCGCACGCTCCTGACAATGCGTTAGCCAACCCTGCTCGGGGAAATCTTTAACCAAGCCCAACCCTGACAATGCGTTAATCAACCCGGCCATGGCAATTCATTAACCAACCCGGCTCGGGCAAATGGTTAACCAAGCCCAACCCTGACAATTAGTTAACCAACCCGGCCCGGGCAAATGGTTAACCAAGCCGGCCGGGCAAATCGCTAACCGGCCCGGCAGCCCCGACTATTCGACAATCAACCAGCTGAGGACAAACCCTTCACCCTCAATAACAACTACGTCTTGCCCCGCCGTCAAAATGTCCCGGCCGATGTTCATCAGAAACTCCTTGCTGGCCCATGGGCCCCCCTCCTTACCTTAAGAGAGTCATAGTTACTCCCGCCGTTTACCCGCGCCGCACTGAATTTCCTCAAGTTGGGTCTGGCAACCCGCTAACCCGGTCGGCCGGGCCTGACAACGCTCTAGAAACCCGGAACAGGCAGTTTCGTGAACCAACCGCGCACGCTCCTGACAATGCGTTAGCCAACCCTGCTCGGGCAAATCGTTAATCAAGCCCAACCCTGAAACTGCGTTAACCAACCCGGCCATGGCAATTCATTAACCAACCCGGCCCGGGCAAATGGTTAACCAAGCCTAAACCTGACAATTCGTTAACCAACCCGGCCCGGGCAAATGGGTAACCAAGCCGGCCGGGCAAATCGGTAACCGGCCCGGCAGCCCCGACTATTCGACAATCAACCAGCTGAGGACAAGCCCTTCGCCCTCAATAACAACTAGTTCTTGCCCCGCCGTCAAAATGTCCCGGCCGATGTTCATCAGAAACTCCTTGCTGGCCCATGGGCCCCCCTCCATACCCTTAAGAGAGTCATAGTTACTCCCGCCGTTTACCCGCGCCGCACTGAATTTCGTCAAGTTGGGTCTGGCAAGCCGCTAACCCGGCCGGCCGGGCCTGACAACGCTCTAGAAACCCGGAACAGGCAGTTTCGTGAACCAACCGCGCACGCTCCTGACAATGCGTTAGCCAACCCTGCTCGGGCAAATCGTTAATCAAGCCCAACCCTGAAACTGCGTTAACCAACCCGG
>NW_027274720.1:52500-84874 GCF_030028105.1 Mobula birostris
GGCCTAACGCCGCGCCGGTGAACGCCTCGCCATCCCACCCCGTCGATCGCGCCGGTGAGGTCCGCACCTTCACCGCCTAGGTATATGCGCGTGGGTGTAGCTGCCTTCTCGGGATGGTCGACGGTCGTTCGACCGGCCCCCGTCATCTATGCGCACAGCAGTCCCGTCCGCCGGCGGGAGACTCCGTCAATCGATCGTGGTGCAAACGTGCGAATGCCCAACGTCAATTCCGCCCAAAGCATGAAGCCCTCGGTCGGCAATCGGGCCGCCCCGCGGCAGACCCACCTGCCCACCTCCGGAGATGGTAACGAGCCGAGCACGGAAGTTCGGCGCACGTGTCGAGACCGTCGCTTCCACTCGGCCTCTCCCAAAGGTAGGACCGACCAAGCCGGATCGATCGGGGAACAGAGGTCTAACGCAGACGACACTCGCGAGGGCACCAGCGGCAGGCTTGTCCCTTCTCCGTCTTGGTACACACAATGCCTCTTTGCTTTTCGGATCGATATAAAGCTTTTGCCACCGTCGGTCTGCCGGCCGCCGCCCGCAGTCCGCGCTCAGACTCTGTCTGTCCGCAGCCCCCGCTGCGTTCTTGGACTTTGTCATTTTTTTCGGAAATAGCGAAAAAAAGCTTTTATCATTGTAAGTCGGAGCTCGCCCGGCCTCCCGCTTACTGAGTCACAATTGAGTAAGGCTCACTTAGAACTCTGCACTGTGTCAACCGTACCACTAGTCACCCTGCTAAGTGTGTCTGGAAAACGTGTTCCCGTAAATCTCCGGGAACCCCGCCAATCCCCCCGTACAGAAATTGCATGTGTCAAGTCGGCGGGATGCCTCCCGGAAGTCCTGCCGGGAAGGTCGCACTCTGGCCCCGCCAGGCGGGGCAAATCCGACCCCCATAGTGACTTCCGGGCCTAACTCGTTAACCAGAGCCGCGACAGACCGTGCAACAATGACATGTGTCAAACCGGCGGCACGACGCCCGGAGCTCATGCCGGTCGCGGGGCACCTCGGGCCCGCCCGACGGGGCAGATCCGACCTTCACAGGCTTCCGACGGCAATTGGTTAACCGGCGTGGCGCCGAGGGCACGCGGCTGGCTCGGCGGGCGGCCCTCCGGTAGTGCCGCCGTCGATCGGCCGCCTCGGTCGGCAGGAGGGCCCCGAAGTCGCCTTCATTCTGACTTCCGAGTCGGGACTTAGATTACTTTCGACTCTTCAGCCAAGGTCTCGGATCGACGGCGGGACCTGCGGTTGTCCCTCCGAAAATGCCGCCGCTCGGCCGGCACGGCCCGCCGAATACGTCCCCTTACTGGCTCCCGCCTCGGGACTTTGTCAGAAATTCATTCGGGCAAGGTTTCCATTCGGCGGCCGGAGCACCGGTAGTCATACGGAAAATGCCGCCCCTCGGCCGGCATGGGCCTGCGAATAGGTCCCGCTGACAGACTTCCGCAATTGGGTATTTGTCCGAAAATCCATACCGGCAATCTTCGGAATCGTGCGGAAAAGCTGCCGCGTGGCCCGGGTTAACCAATTGGGGAGGCCGGTGCCATCTACCGAATACTTCAACAACTCGTGAAAACGGCCTCCCTATATATCTGCAGGAACCCCGCCAATGCCCCCGTACAGAAATTGCATGTGTCAAAGGGGCGGCCGAATCTGACCCCGGCGGCCGAGCCTCTGGAACTCCGGGTCGGCCTCGGCCGGCAAATCCGACCCCCATCCAGACTTCCGGAGCGGACTTGGTTAACGAATTGCCACCGGGCAAATGGTTAACCGACAGATCTTGGAGGCTCGTTACCCAAGCCATCCCCCGCCGGTGCGAAAAGTTAACAATCAGCGGGCGGGCAATTCGTGAACCGAACGGGACCGGGCAATTCGTTAACCATTCGGAACCGGGCAATTCGTTAACCAACCTTGTCCTGGCAATGAGTGCACCAACCCGGCCGGACAATTCGTTAACCAAGCTGGCTCTGGCAATTCGTTAACCAACCTGGCCGGGACAATTCGTTAACCAACCCGGCCGGACAATTCGTTAACCAAGCTGGCTCTGGCAATTCGTTAACCTACCCGGCCATGGCAATTCGTTAACCAACCTGACCCTGACAATTCGTTAACCAACCCTGTCCTGGCAATGAGTGCACCAACCCGGCCGGACAATTCGGTAACCAACCAGACCCTGGCAATTCGTTAACCAACCAGGACGGGCAATTCGTCAACCAACCCTGTCCTGGCAATGAGTGCACCAACCCGGCCGGACAATTCGGTAACCAACCAGACCCTGGCAATTCGTTAACCAACCAGGACGGGCAATTCGTCAACCAACCCTGTCCTGGCAATGAGTGCACCAACCCGGCCGGACAATTCGGTAACCAACCAGACCCTGGCAATTCGTTAACCAACCTGACCCGGACAATTCGTTAACCAACCAGGACGGGCAATTCGTTAACCAACCAGGCCCGGACAATACTTTAACCACCCTGGTTTTCCAATTCGTGAACCAACTGGGAACGGACAATTCGGTAACCAACCCTGTCCTGGCAATGAGTGCACCAACCCGGCCGGACAATTCGTTAACCACCCTGTCCTTGCCAATTCGTGAACCAACTGGGAACGGACAATTCGTTAACCAACCCGGCCGGACAATTCGTTAACCAAGCTGGCTCTGGCAATTCGTTAACCTACCCGGCCATGGCAATTCGTTAACCAACCTGACCCTGACAATTCGTTAACCAGCCAGGACGGGCAATTCGTTAACCAACCTGGCCCGGACAATTCGTTAACCAGCCAGGACGGGCAATTCGTTAACCAACCTGGCCCGGACAATTCCTTAACCACCCTGGCCTTGCCAATTCGTGAACCAACTGGGAACGGACAATTCATTAAACAACCCTGTCCTGGCAATGAGTGCACCAACCCAGCCGGACAATTCGTTAACCAGTCTGACCCGGACAATTCGTTAACCAACCCTGCACGGTCAAGTCGTTAACCAAGCCCAAACCCGACAATTCGTTAACCAACCCATACGTGGCAATTCGCTAAACAACCCGGCTCGGGCAAATGGTTAACCAAGCCGGCCGGGCAAATCGGTAACCGGCCCGGCAGTCCCGACAATTCGACAATCAACCAGCTGAGGACAAACCCTTCGCCCTCAATAACAACTAGTTCTTGCCCCGCCGTCAAAATGTCCCGGCCGATGTTCATCAGAAACTCCTTGCTGGCCCATGGGCCCCCCCTCCTTACCTTAAGAGAGTCATAGTTACTCCCGCCGTTTACCCGCGCCGCACTGAATTTCGTCAAGTTGGGTCTGGCAAGCCGCTAACCCGGCCGGCCGGGCCTGACAACGCTCTAGAAACCCGGAACAGGCAGTTTCGTGAACCAACCGCGCACGCTCCTGACAATGCGTTAGCCAACCCTGCTCGGGCAAATCGTTAATCAAGCCCAACCCTGAAACTGCGTTAACCAACCCGGCCCGGGCAAATGGTTAACCAAGCCCAACCCTGACAATTCGGTAACCAACCCGGCCCGGGCAAATGGTTAACCAAGCCGGCCGGGCAAATCGGTAACCGGCCCGGCAGCCCCGACTATTCGACAATCAACCAGCTGAGGACAAACCCTTCACCCTCAATAACAACTACGTCTTGCCCCGCCGTCAAAATGTCCCGGCCGATGTTCATCAGAAACTCCTTGCTGGCCCATGGGCCCCCCTCCATACCTTAAGAGAGTCATAGTTACTCCCGCCGTTTACCCGCGCCGCACTGAATTTCGTCAAGTTGGGTCTGGCAAGCCGCTAACCCGGCCGGCCGGGCCTGACAACGCTCTAGAAACCCGGAACAGGCAGTTTCGTGAACCAACCGCGCACGCTCCTGACAATGCGTTAGCCAACCCTGCTCGGGCAAATCGTTAATCAAGCCCAACCCTGAAACTGCGTTAACCAACCCGGCCATGGCAATTCATTAACCAACCCGGCTCGGGCAAATGGTTAACCAAGCCGGCCGGGCAAATCGTTAACCGGCCCGGCAGCCCCGACAATTCGACAATCAACCCGCTGAGGACAAACCCTTCGCCCTCAATAACAACTAGTTCTTGCCCCGCCGTCAAAATGTCCCGGCCGATGTTCATCAGAAACTCCTTGCTGGCCCATGGGCCCCCCTCCTTACCTTAAGAGAGTCATAGTTACTCCCGCCGTTTACCCGCGCCGCACTGAATTACGTCAAGTTGGGTCTGGCAACCCGCTAACCCGGCCGGCCGGGCCTGACAACGCTCTAGAAACCCGGAACAGGCAGTTTCGTGAACCAACCGCGCACGCTCCTGACAATGCGTTAGCCAACCCTGCTCGGGCAAATCGTTAATCAAGCCCAACCCTGAAACTGCGTTAACCAACCCGGCCATGGCAATTCACTAACCAACCCGGCTCGGGCAAATGGTTAACCAAGCCCAACCCTGACAATTCGGTAACCAACCCGGCTCGGGCAAATGGTTAACCAAGCCGGCCGGGCAAATCGGTAGCCGGCCCGGCAGTCCCGACAATTCGACAATCAACCAGCTGAGGACAAACCCTTCGCCCTCAATAACAACTAGTTCTTGCCCCGCCGTCAAAATGTCCCGGCCGATGTTCATCAGAAACTCCTTGCTGGCCCATGGGCCCCCCTCCTTACCTTAAGAGAGTCATAGTTACTCCCGCCGTTTACCCGCGCCGCACTGAATTTCCTCAAGTTGGGTCTGGCAACCCGCCAACCCGGCCGGCCGGGCCTGACAACGCTCTAGAAACCCGGAACAGGCAGTTTCGTGAACCAACCGCGCACGCTCCTGACAATGCGTTAGCCAACCCTGCTCGGGGAAATCTTTAACCAAGCCCAACCCTGACAATGCGTTAATCAACCCGGCCATGGCAATTCATTAACCAACCCGGCTCGGGCAAATGGTTAACCAAGCCCAACCCTGACAATTAGTTAACCAACCCGGCCCGGGCAAATGGGTAACCAAGCCGGCCGGGCAAATCGGTAACCGGCCCGGCAGCCCCGACTATTCGACAATCAACCAGCTGAGGACAAACCCTTCACCCTCAATAACAACTACGTCTTGCCCCGCCGTCAAAATGTCCCGGCCGATGTTCATCAGAAACTCCTTGCTGGCCCATGGGCCCCCCTCCTTACCTTAAGAGAGTCATAGTTACTCCCGCCGTTTACCCGCGCCGCACTGAATTTCCTCAAGTTGGGTCTGGCAACCCGCTAACCCGGTCGGCCGGGCCTGACAACGCTCTAGAAACCCGGAACAGGCAGTTTCGTGAACCAACCGCGCACGCTCCTGACAATGCGTTAGCCAACCCTGCTCGGGCAAATCGTTAATCAAGCCCAACCCTGAAACTGCGTTAACCAACCCGGCCATGGCAATTCATTAACCAACCCGGCCCGGGCAAATGGTTAACCAAGCCTAAACCTGACAATTCGTTAACCAACCCGGCCCGGGCAAATGGGTAACCAAGCCGGCCGGGCAAATCGGTAACCGGCCCGGCAGCCCCGACTATTCGACAATCAACCAGCTGAGGACAAGCCCTTCGCCCTCAATAACAACTAGTTCTTGCCCCGCCGTCAAAATGTCCCGGCCGATGTTCATCAGAAACTCCTTGCTGGCCCATGGGCCCCCCTCCATACCCTTAAGAGAGTCATAGTTACTCCCGCCGTTTACCCGCGCCGCACTGAATTTCGTCAAGTTGGGTCTGGCAAGCCGCTAACCCGGCCGGCCGGGCCTGACAACGCTCTAGAAACCCGGAACAGGCAGTTTCGTGAACCAACCGCGCACGCTCCTGACAATGCGTTAGCCAACCCTGCTCGGGCAAATCGTTAATCAAGCCCAACCCTGAAACTGCGTTAACCAACCCGGCCATGGCAATTCATTAACCAACCCGGCCCGGGCAAATGGTTAACCAAGCCCAACCCTGACAATTCGTTAACCAACCCGGCCCGGGCAAATGGTTAACCAAGCCGGCCGGGCAAATCGGTAACCGGCCCGGCAGCCCCGACTATTCGACAATCAACCAGCTGAGGACAAACCCTTCACCCTCAATAACAACTACGTCTTGCCCCGCCGTCAAAATGTCCCGGCCGATGTTCATCAGAAACTCCTTGCTGGCCCATGGGCCCCCCTCCATACCCTTAAGAGAGTCATAGTTACTCCCGCCGTTTACCCGCGCCGCACTGAATTTCGTCAAGTTGGGTCTGGCAACCCGCTAACCCGGCCGGCCGGGCCTGACAACGCTCTAGAAACCCGGAACAGGCAGTTTCGTGAACCAACCGCGCACGCTCCTGACAATGCGTTAGCCAACCCTGCTCGGGGAAATCGTTAACCAAGCCCAACCCTGACAATGCGTTAATCAACCCGGCCATGGCAATTCATTAACCAACCCGGCTCGGGCAAATGGTTAACCAAGCCCAACCCTGACAATTAGTTAACCAACCCGGCCCGGGCAAATGGTTAACCAAGCCGGCCGGGCAAATCGGTAACCGGCCCGGCAGCCCCGACTATTCGACAATCAACCAGCTGAGGACAAACCCTTCACCCTCAATAACAACTACGTCTTGCCCCGCCGTCAAAATGTCCCGGCCGATGTTCATCAGAAACTCCTTGCTGGCCCATGGTTAAGAGAGTCATAGTTACTCCCGCCGTTTACCCGCGCCGCACTGAATTTCCTCAAGTTGGGTCTGGCAACCCGCTAACCCGGCCGGCCGGGCCTGACAACGCTCTAGAAACCCGGAACAGGCAGTTTCGTGAACCAACCGCGCACGCTCCTGACAATGCGTTAGCCAACCCTGCTCGGGCAAATCGTTAATCAAGCCCAACCCTGAAACTGCGTTAACCAACCCGGCCATGGCAATTCATTAACCAACCCGGCTCGGGCAAATGGTTAACCAAGCCGGCCGGGCAAATCGTTAACCGGCCCGGCAGCCCCGACAATTCGACAATCAACCCGCTGAGGACAAACCCTTCGCCCTCAATAACAACTAGTTCTTGCCCCGCCGTCAAAATGTCCCGGCCGATGTTCATCAGAAACTCCTTGCTGGCCCATGGGCCCCCCTCCTTACCTTAAGAGAGTCATAGTTACTCCCGCCGTTTACCCGCGCCGCACTGAATTACGTCAAGTTGGGTCTGGCAACCCGCTAACCCGGCCGGCCGGGCCTGACAACGCTCTAGAAACCCGGAACAGGCAGTTTCGTGAACCAACCGCGCACGCTCCTGACAATGCGTTAGCCAACCCTGCTCGGGCAAATCGTTAATCAAGCCCAACCCTGAAACTGCGTTAACCAACCCGGCCATGGCAATTCACTAACCAACCCGGCTCGGGCAAATGGTTAACCAAGCCCAACCCTGACAATTCGGTAACCAACCCGGCTCGGGCAAATGGTTAACCAAGCCGGCCGGGCAAATCGGTAGCCGGCCCGGCAGTCCCGACAATTCGACAATCAACCAGCTGAGGACAAACCCTTCGCCCTCAATAACAACTAGTTCTTGCCCCGCCGTCAAAATGTCCCGGCCGATGTTCATCAGAAACTCCTTGCTGGCCCATGGGCCCCCCTCCTTACCTTAAGAGAGTCATAGTTACTCCCGCCGTTTACCCGCGCCGCACTGAATTTCCTCAAGTTGGGTCTGGCAACCCGCCAACCCGGCCGGCCGGGCCTGACAACGCTCTAGAAACCCGGAACAGGCAGTTTCGTGAACCAACCGCGCACGCTCCTGACAATGCGTTAGCCAACCCTGCTCGGGGAAATCTTTAACCAAGCCCAACCCTGACAATGCGTTAATCAACCCGGCCATGGCAATTCATTAACCAACCCGGCCCGGGCAAATGGTTAACCAAGCCTAAACCTGACAATTCGTTAACCAACCCGGCCCGGGCAAATGGGTAACCAAGCCGGCCGGGCAAATCGGTAACCGGCCCGGCAGCCCCGACTATTCGACAATCAACCAGCTGAGGACAAGCCCTTCGCCCTCAATAACAACTAGTTCTTGCCCCGCCGTCAAAATGTCCCGGCCGATGTTCATCAGAAACTCCTTGCTGGCCCATGGGCCCCCCTCCATACCCTTAAGAGAGTCATAGTTACTCCCGCCGTTTACCCGCGCCGCACTGAATTTCGTCAAGTTGGGTCTGGCAAGCCGCTAACCCGGCCGGCCGGGCCTGACAACGCTCTAGAAACCCGGAACAGGCAGTTTCGTGAACCAACCGCGCACGCTCCTGACAATGCGTTAGCCAACCCTGCTCGGGCAAATCGTTAATCAAGCCCAACCCTGAAACTGCGTTAACCAACCCGGCCATGGCAATTCATTAACCAACCCGGCCCGGGCAAATGGTTAACCAAGCCCAACCCTGACAATTCGTTAACCAACCCGGCCCGGGCAAATGGTTAACCAAGCCGGCCGGGCAAATCGGTAACCGGCCCGGCAGCCCCGACTATTCGACAATCAACCAGCTGAGGACAAACCCTTCACCCTCAATAACAACTACGTCTTGCCCCGCCGTCAAAATGTCCCGGCCGATGTTCATCAGAAACTCCTTGCTGGCCCATGGGCCCCCCCTCCTTACCTTAAGAGAGTCATAGTTACTCCCGCCGTTTACCCGCGCCGCACTGAATTTCGTCAAGTTGGGTCTGGCAAGCCGCTAACCCGGCCGGCCGGGCCTGACAACGCTCTAGAAACCCGGAACAGGCAGTTTCGTGAACCAACCGCGCACGCTCCTGACAATGCGTTAGCCAACCCTGCTCGGGCAAATCGTTAATCAAGCCCAACCCTGAAACTGCGTTAACCAACCCGGCCATGGCAATTCATTAACCAACCCGGCCCGGGCAAATGGTTAACCAAGCCTAAACCTGACAATTCGTTAACCAACCCGGCCCGGGCAAATGGGTAACCAAGCCGGCCGGGCAAATCGGTAACCGGCCCGGCAGCCCCGACTATTCGACAATCAACCAGCTGAGGACAAGCCCTTCGCCCTCAATAACAACTAGTTCTTGCCCCGCCGTCAAAATGTCCCGGCCGATGTTCATCAGAAACTCCTTGCTGGCCCATGGGCCCCCCTCCATACCCTTAAGAGAGTCATAGTTACTCCCGCCGTTTACCCGCGCCGCACTGAATTTCGTCAAGTTGGGTCTGGCAACCCGCTAACCCGGCCGGCCGGGCCTGACAACGCTCTAGAAACCCGGAACAGGCAGTTTCGTGAACCAACCGCGCACGCTCCTGACAATGCGTTAGCCAACCCTGCTCGGGGAAATCGTTAACCAAGCCCAACCCTGACAATGCGTTAATCAACCCGGCCATGGCAATTCATTAACCAACCCGGCTCGGGCAAATGGTTAACCAAGCCCAACCCTGACAATTAGTTAACCAACCCGGCCCGGGCAAATGGTTAACCAAGCCGGCCGGGCAAATCGGTAACCGGCCCGGCAGCCCCGACTATTCGACAATCAACCAGCTGAGGACAAACCCTTCACCCTCAATAACAACTACGTCTTGCCCCGCCGTCAAAATGTCCCGGCCGATGTTCATCAGAAACTCCTTGCTGGCCCATGGGCCCCCCTCCTTACCTTAAGAGAGTCATAGTTACTCCCGCCGTTTACCCGCGCCGCACTGAATTTCCTCAAGTTGGGTCTGGCAACCCGCTAACCCGGCCGGCCGGGCCTGACAACGCTCTAGAAACCCGGAACAGGCAGTTTCGTGAACCAACCGCGCACGCTCCTGACAATGCGTTAGCCAACCCTGCTCGGGCAAATCGTTAATCAAGCCCAACCCTGAAACTGCGTTAACCAACCCGGCCATGGCAATTCATTAACCAACCCGGCTCGGGCAAATGGTTAACCAAGCCGGCCGGGCAAATCGTTAACCGGCCCGGCAGCCCCGACAATTCGACAATCAACCCGCTGAGGACAAACCCTTCGCCCTCAATAACAACTAGTTCTTGCCCCGCCGTCAAAATGTCCCGGCCGATGTTCATCAGAAACTCCTTGCTGGCCCATGGGCCCCCCTCCTTACCTTAAGAGAGTCATAGTTACTCCCGCCGTTTACCCGCGCCGCACTGAATTACGTCAAGTTGGGTCTGGCAACCCGCTAACCCGGCCGGCCGGGCCTGACAACGCTCTAGAAACCCGGAACAGGCAGTTTCGTGAACCAACCGCGCACGCTCCTGACAATGCGTTAGCCAACCCTGCTCGGGCAAATCGTTAATCAAGCCCAACCCTGAAACTGCGTTAACCAACCCGGCCATGGCAATTCACTAACCAACCCGGCTCGGGCAAATGGTTAACCAAGCCCAACCCTGACAATTCGGTAACCAACCCGGCTCGGGCAAATGGTTAACCAAGCCGGCCGGGCAAATCGGTAGCCGGCCCGGCAGTCCCGACAATTCGACAATCAACCAGCTGAGGACAAACCCTTCGCCCTCAATAACAACTAGTTCTTGCCCCGCCGTCAAAATGTCCCGGCCGATGTTCATCAGAAACTCCTTGCTGGCCCATGGGCCCCCCTCCTTACCTTAAGAGAGTCATAGTTACTCCCGCCGTTTACCCGCGCCGCACTGAATTTCCTCAAGTTGGGTCTGGCAACCCGCCAACCCGGCCGGCCGGGCCTGACAACGCTCTAGAAACCCGGAACAGGCAGTTTCGTGAACCAACCGCGCACGCTCCTGACAATGCGTTAGCCAACCCTGCTCGGGGAAATCTTTAACCAAGCCCAACCCTGACAATGCGTTAATCAACCCGGCCATGGCAATTCATTAACCAACCCGGCTCGGGCAAATGGTTAACCAAGCCCAACCCTGACAATTAGTTAACCAACCCGGCCCGGGCAAATGGTTAACCAAGCCGGCCGGGCAAATCGGTAACCGGCCCGGCAGCCCCGACTATTCGACAATCAACCAGCTGAGGACAAACCCTTCACCCTCAATAACAACTACGTCTTGCCCCGCCGTCAAAATGTCCCGGCCGATGTTCATCAGAAACTCCTTGCTGGCCCATGGGCCCCCCTCCTTACCTTAAGAGAGTCATAGTTACTCCCGCCGTTTACCCGCGCCGCACTGAATTTCCTCAAGTTGGGTCTGGCAACCCGCTAACCCGGTCGGCCGGGCCTGACAACGCTCTAGAAACCCGGAACAGGCAGTTTCGTGAACCAACCGCGCACGCTCCTGACAATGCGTTAGCCAACCCTGCTCGGGCAAATCGTTAATCAAGCCCAACCCTGAAACTGCGTTAACCAACCCGGCCATGGCAATTCATTAACCAACCCGGCCCGGGCAAATGGTTAACCAAGCCTAAACCTGACAATTCGTTAACCAACCCGGCCCGGGCAAATGGGTAACCAAGCCGGCCGGGCAAATCGGTAACCGGCCCGGCAGCCCCGACTATTCGACAATCAACCAGCTGAGGACAAGCCCTTCGCCCTCAATAACAACTAGTTCTTGCCCCGCCGTCAAAATGTCCCGGCCGATGTTCATCAGAAACTCCTTGCTGGCCCATGGGCCCCCCTCCATACCCTTAAGAGAGTCATAGTTACTCCCGCCGTTTACCCGCGCCGCACTGAATTTCGTCAAGTTGGGTCTGGCAAGCCGCTAACCCGGCCGGCCGGGCCTGACAACGCTCTAGAAACCCGGAACAGGCAGTTTCGTGAACCAACCGCGCACGCTCCTGACAATGCGTTAGCCAACCCTGCTCGGGCAAATCGTTAATCAAGCCCAACCCTGAAACTGCGTTAACCAACCCGGCCATGGCAATTCATTAACCAACCCGGCCCGGGCAAATGGTTAACCAAGCCCAACCCTGACAATTCGTTAACCAACCCGGCCCGGGCAAATGGTTAACCAAGCCGGCCGGGCAAATCGGTAACCGGCCCGGCAGCCCCGACTATTCGACAATCAACCAGCTGAGGACAAGCCCTTCGCCCTCAATAACAACTAGTTCTTGCCCCGCCGTCAAAATGTCCCGGCCGATGTTCATCAGAAACTCCTTGCTGGCCCATGGGCCCCCCTCCATACCCTTAAGAGAGTCATAGTTACTCCCGCCGTTTACCCGCGCCGCACTGAATTTCGTCAAGTTGGGTCTGGCAACCCGCTAACCCGGCCGGCCGGGCCTGACAACGCTCTAGAAACCCGGAACAGGCAGTTTCGTGAACCAACCGCGCACGCTCCTGACAATGCGTTAGCCAACCCTGCTCGGGGAAATCGTTAACCAAGCCCAACCCTGACAATGCGTTAATCAACCCGGCCATGGCAATTCATTAACCAACCCGGCTCGGGCAAATGGTTAACCAAGCCCAACCCTGACAATTAGTTAACCAACCCGGCCCGGGCAAATGGTTAACCAAGCCGGCCGGGCAAATCGGTAACCGGCCCGGCAGCCCCGACTATTCGACAATCAACCAGCTGAGGACAAACCCTTCACCCTCAATAACAACTACGTCTTGCCCCGCCGTCAAAATGTCCCGGCCGATGTTCATCAGAAACTCCTTGCTGGCCCATGGGCCCCCCTCCTTACCTTAAGAGAGTCATAGTTACTCCCGCCGTTTACCCGCGCCGCACTGAATTTCCTCAAGTTGGGTCTGGCAACCCGCTAACCCGGTCGGCCGGGCCTGACAACGCTCTAGAAACCCGGAACAGGCAGTTTCGTGAACCAACCGCGCACGCTCCTGACAATGCGTTAGCCAACCCTGCTCGGGCAAATCGTTAATCAAGCCCAACCCTGAAACTGCGTTAACCAACCCGGCCATGGCAATTCATTAACCAACCCGGCCCGGGCAAATGGTTAACCAAGCCTAAACCTGACAATTCGTTAACCAACCCGGCCCGGGCAAATGGGTAACCAAGCCGGCCGGGCAAATCGGTAACCGGCCCGGCAGCCCCGACTATTCGACAATCAACCAGCTGAGGACAAGCCCTTCGCCCTCAATAACAACTAGTTCTTGCCCCGCCGTCAAAATGTCCCGGCCGATGTTCATCAGAAACTCCTTGCTGGCCCATGGGCCCCCCTCCATACCCTTAAGAGAGTCATAGTTACTCCCGCCGTTTACCCGCGCCGCACTGAATTTCGTCAAGTTGGGTCTGGCAAGCCGCTAACCCGGCCGGCCGGGCCTGACAACGCTCTAGAAACCCGGAACAGGCAGTTTCGTGAACCAACCGCGCACGCTCCTGACAATGCGTTAGCCAACCCTGCTCGGGCAAATCGTTAATCAAGCCCAACCCTGAAACTGCGTTAACCAACCCGGCCATGGCAATTCATTAACCAACCCGGCCCGGGCAAATGGTTAACCAAGCCCAACCCTGACAATTCGTTAACCAACCCGGCCCGGGCAAATGGTTAACCAAGCCGGCCGGGCAAATCGGTAACCGGCCCGGCAGCCCCGACTATTCGACAATCAACCAGCTGAGGACAAACCCTTCACCCTCAATAACAACTACGTCTTGCCCCGCCGTCAAAATGTCCCGGCCGATGTTCATCAGAAACTCCTTGCTGGCCCATGGGCCCCCCCTCCTTACCTTAAGAGAGTCATAGTTACTCCCGCCGTTTACCCGCGCCGCACTGAATTTCGTCAAGTTGGGTCTGGCAAGCCGCTAACCCGGCCGGCCGGGCCTGACAACGCTCTAGAAACCCGGAACAGGCAGTTTCGTGAACCAACCGCGCACGCTCCTGACAATGCGTTAGCCAACCCTGCTCGGGCAAATCGTTAATCAAGCCCAACCCTGAAACTGCGTTAACCAACCCGGCCATGGCAATTCATTAACCAACCCGGCCCGGGCAAATGGTTAACCAAGCCTAAACCTGACAATTCGTTAACCAACCCGGCCCGGGCAAATGGGTAACCAAGCCGGCCGGGCAAATCGGTAACCGGCCCGGCAGCCCCGACTATTCGACAATCAACCAGCTGAGGACAAGCCCTTCGCCCTCAATAACAACTAGTTCTTGCCCCGCCGTCAAAATGTCCCGGCCGATGTTCATCAGAAACTCCTTGCTGGCCCATGGGCCCCCCTCCATACCCTTAAGAGAGTCATAGTTACTCCCGCCGTTTACCCGCGCCGCACTGAATTTCGTCAAGTTGGGTCTGGCAACCCGCTAACCCGGCCGGCCGGGCCTGACAACGCTCTAGAAACCCGGAACAGGCAGTTTCGTGAACCAACCGCGCACGCTCCTGACAATGCGTTAGCCAACCCTGCTCGGGGAAATCGTTAACCAAGCCCAACCCTGACAATGCGTTAATCAACCCGGCCATGGCAATTCATTAACCAACCCGGCTCGGGCAAATGGTTAACCAAGCCCAACCCTGACAATTAGTTAACCAACCCGGCCCGGGCAAATGGTTAACCAAGCCGGCCGGGCAAATCGGTAACCGGCCCGGCAGCCCCGACTATTCGACAATCAACCAGCTGAGGACAAACCCTTCACCCTCAATAACAACTACGTCTTGCCCCGCCGTCAAAATGTCCCGGCCGATGTTCATCAGAAACTCCTTGCTGGCCCATGGGCCCCCCTCCTTACCTTAAGAGAGTCATAGTTACTCCCGCCGTTTACCCGCGCCGCACTGAATTTCCTCAAGTTGGGTCTGGCAACCCGCTAACCCGGCCGGCCGGGCCTGACAACGCTCTAGAAACCCGGAACAGGCAGTTTCGTGAACCAACCGCGCACGCTCCTGACAATGCGTTAGCCAACCCTGCTCGGGCAAATCGTTAATCAAGCCCAACCCTGAAACTGCGTTAACCAACCCGGCCATGGCAATTCATTAACCAACCCGGCTCGGGCAAATGGTTAACCAAGCCGGCCGGGCAAATCGTTAACCGGCCCGGCAGCCCCGACAATTCGACAATCAACCCGCTGAGGACAAACCCTTCGCCCTCAATAACAACTAGTTCTTGCCCCGCCGTCAAAATGTCCCGGCCGATGTTCATCAGAAACTCCTTGCTGGCCCATGGGCCCCCCTCCTTACCTTAAGAGAGTCATAGTTACTCCCGCCGTTTACCCGCGCCGCACTGAATTACGTCAAGTTGGGTCTGGCAACCCGCTAACCCGGCCGGCCGGGCCTGACAACGCTCTAGAAACCCGGAACAGGCGATTTCGTGAACCAACCGCGCACGCTCCTGACAATGCGTTAGCCAACCCTGCTCGGGCAAATCGTTAATCAAGCCCAACCCTGAAACTGCGTTAACCAACCCGGCCATGGCAATTCACTAACCAACCCGGCTCGGGCAAATGGTTAACCAAGCCCAACCCTGACAATTCGGTAACCAACCCGGCTCGGGCAAATGGTTAACCAAGCCGGCCGGGCAAATCGGTAGCCGGCCCGGCAGTCCCGACAATTCGACAATCAACCAGCTGAGGACAAACCCTTCGCCCTCAATAACAACTAGTTCTTGCCCCGCCGTCAAAATGTCCCGGCCGATGTTCATCAGAAACTCCTTGCTGGCCCATGGGCCCCCCTCCTTACCTTAAGAGAGTCATAGTTACTCCCGCCGTTTACCCGCGCCGCACTGAATTTCCTCAAGTTGGGTCTGGCAACCCGCCAACCCGGCCGGCCGGGCCTGACAACGCTCTAGAAACCCGGAACAGGCAGTTTCGTGAACCAACCGCGCACGCTCCTGACAATGCGTTAGCCAACCCTGCTCGGGGAAATCTTTAACCAAGCCCAACCCTGACAATGCGTTAATCAACCCGGCCATGGCAATTCATTAACCAACCCGGCTCGGGCAAATGGTTAACCAAGCCCAACCCTGACAATTAGTTAACCAACCCGGCCCGGGCAAATGGTTAACCAAGCCGGCCGGGCAAATCGGTAACCGGCCCGGCAGCCCCGACTATTCGACAATCAACCAGCTGAGGACAAACCCTTCACCCTCAATAACAACTACGTCTTGCCCCGCCGTCAAAATGTCCCGGCCGATGTTCATCAGAAACTCCTTGCTGGCCCATGGGCCCCCCTCCTTACCTTAAGAGAGTCATAGTTACTCCCGCCGTTTACCCGCGCCGCACTGAATTTCCTCAAGTTGGGTCTGGCAACCCGCTAACCCGGTCGGCCGGGCCTGACAACGCTCTAGAAACCCGGAACAGGCAGTTTCGTGAACCAACCGCGCACGCTCCTGACAATGCGTTAGCCAACCCTGCTCGGGCAAATCGTTAATCAAGCCCAACCCTGAAACTGCGTTAACCAACCCGGCCATGGCAATTCATTAACCAACCCGGCCCGGGCAAATGGTTAACCAAGCCTAAACCTGACAATTCGTTAACCAACCCGGCCCGGGCAAATGGGTAACCAAGCCGGCCGGGCAAATCGGTAACCGGCCCGGCAGCCCCGACTATTCGACAATCAACCAGCTGAGGACAAGCCCTTCGCCCTCAATAACAACTAGTTCTTGCCCCGCCGTCAAAATGTCCCGGCCGATGTTCATCAGAAACTCCTTGCTGGCCCATGGGCCCCCCTCCATACCCTTAAGAGAGTCATAGTTACTCCCGCCGTTTACCCGCGCCGCACTGAATTTCGTCAAGTTGGGTCTGGCAAGCCGCTAACCCGGCCGGCCGGGCCTGACAACGCTCTAGAAACCCGGAACAGGCAGTTTCGTGAACCAACCGCGCACGCTCCTGACAATGCGTTAGCCAACCCTGCTCGGGCAAATCGTTAATCAAGCCCAACCCTGAAACTGCGTTAACCAACCCGGCCATGGCAATTCATTAACCAACCCGGCCCGGGCAAATGGTTAACCAAGCCCAACCCTGACAATTCGTTAACCAACCCGGCCCGGGCAAATGGTTAACCAAGCCGGCCGGGCAAATCGGTAACCGGCCCGGCAGCCCCGACTATTCGACAATCAACCAGCTGAGGACAAACCCTTCACCCTCAATAACAACTACGTCTTGCCCCGCCGTCAAAATGTCCCGGCCGATGTTCATCAGAAACTCCTTGCTGGCCCATGGGCCCCCCCTCCTTACCTTAAGAGAGTCATAGTTACTCCCGCCGTTTACCCGCGCCGCACTGAATTTCGTCAAGTTGGGTCTGGCAAGCCGCTAACCCGGCCGGCCGGGCCTGACAACGCTCTAGAAACCCGGAACAGGCAGTTTCGTGAACCAACCGCGCACGCTCCTGACAATGCGTTAGCCAACCCTGCTCGGGCAAATCGTTAATCAAGCCCAACCCTGAAACTGCGTTAACCAACCCGGCCATGGCAATTCATTAACCAACCCGGCCCGGGCAAATGGTTAACCAAGCCCAACCCTGACAATTCGTTAACCAACCCGGCCCGGGCAAATGGGTAACCAAGCCGGCCGGGCAAATCGGTAACCGGCCCGGCAGCCCCGACTATTCGACAATCAACCAGCTGAGGACAAACCCTTCACCCTCAATAACAACTACGTCTTGCCCCGCCGTCAAAATGTCCCGGCCGATGTTCATCAGAAACTCCTTGCTGGCCCATGGGCCCCCCCTCCTTACCTTAAGAGAGTCATAGTTACTCCCGCCGTTTACCCGCGCCGCACTGAATTTCGTCAAGTTGGGTCTGGCAAGCCGCTAACCCGGCCGGCCGGGCCTGACAACGCTCTAGAAACCCGGAACAGGCAGTTTCGTGAACCAACCGCGCACGCTCCTGACAATGCGTTAGCCAACCCTGCTCGGGCAAATCGTTAATCAAGCCCAACCCTGAAACTGCGTTAACCAACCCGGCCATGGCAATTCATTAACCAACCCGGCTCGGGCAAATGGTTAACCAAGCCGGCCGGGCAAATCGTTAACCGGCCCGGCAGCCCCGACAATTCGACAATCAACCCGCTGAGGACAAACCCTTCGCCCTCAATAACAACTAGTTCTTGCCCCGCCGTCAAAATGTCCCGGCCGATGTTCATCAGAAACTCCTTGCTGGCCCATGGGCCCCCCTCCTTACCTTAAGAGAGTCATAGTTACTCCCGCCGTTTACCCGCGCCGCACTGAATTACGTCAAGTTGGGTCTGGCAACCCGCTAACCCGGCCGGCCGGGCCTGACAACGCTCTAGAAACCCGGAACAGGCAGTTTCGTGAACCAACCGCGCACGCTCCTGACAATGCGTTAGCCAACCCTGCTCGGGCAAATCGTTAATCAAGCCCAACCCTGAAACTGCGTTAACCAACCCGGCCATGGCAATTCACTAACCAACCCGGCTCGGGCAAATGGTTAACCAAGCCCAACCCTGACAATTCGGTAACCAACCCGGCTCGGGCAAATGGTTAACCAAGCCGGCCGGGCAAATCGGTAGCCGGCCCGGCAGTCCCGACAATTCGACAATCAACCAGCTGAGGACAAACCCTTCGCCCTCAATAACAACTAGTTCTTGCCCCGCCGTCAAAATGTCCCGGCCGATGTTCATCAGAAACTCCTTGCTGGCCCATGGGCCCCCCTCCTTACCTTAAGAGAGTCATAGTTACTCCCGCCGTTTACCCGCGCCGCACTGAATTTCCTCAAGTTGGGTCTGGCAACCCGCCAACCCGGCCGGCCGGGCCTGACAACGCTCTAGAAACCCGGAACAGGCAGTTTCGTGAACCAACCGCGCACGCTCCTGACAATGCGTTAGCCAACCCTGCTCGGGGAAATCTTTAACCAAGCCCAACCCTGACAATGCGTTAATCAACCCGGCCATGGCAATTCATTAACCAACCCGGCTCGGGCAAATGGTTAACCACGCCCAACCCTGACAATTAGTTAACCAACCCGGCCCGGGCAAATGGTTAACCAAGCCGGCCGGGCAAATCGGTAACCGGCCCGGCAGCCCCGACTATTCGACAATCAACCAGCTGAGGACAAACCCTTCACCCTCAATAACAACTACGTCTTGCCCCGCCGTCAAAATGTCCCGGCCGATGTTCATCAGAAACTCCTTGCTGGCCCATGGGCCCCCCTCCTTACTTAAGAGAGTCATAGTTACTCCCGCCGTTTACCCGCGCCGCACTGAATTTCCTCAAGTTGGGTCTGGCAACCCGCTAACCCGGTCGGCCGGGCCTGACAACGCTCTAGAAACCCGGAACAGGCAGTTTCGTGAACCAACCGCGCACGCTCCTGACAATGCGTTAGCCAACCCTGCTCGGGCAAATCGTTAATCAAGCCCAACCCTGAAACTGCGTTAACCAACCCGGCCATGGCAATTCATTAACCAACCCGGCCCGGGCAAATGGTTAACCAAGCCTAAACCTGACAATTCGTTAACCAACCCGGCCCGGGCAAATGGGTAACCAAGCCGGCCGGGCAAATCGGTAACCGGCCCGGCAGCCCCGACTATTCGACAATCAACCAGCTGAGGACAAGCCCTTCGCCCTCAATAACAACTAGTTCTTGCCCCGCCGTCAAAATGTCCCGGCCGATGTTCATCAGAAACTCCTTGCTGGCCCATGGGCCCCCCCTCCTTACCTTAAGAGAGTCATAGTTACTCCCGCCGTTTACCCGCGCCGCACTGAATTTCGTCAAGTTGGGTCTGGCAAGCCGCTAACCCGGCCGGCCGGGCCTGACAACGCTCTAGAAACCCGGAACAGGCAGTTTCGTGAACCAACCGCGCACGCTCCTGACAATGCGTTAGCCAACCCTGCTCGGGCAAATCGTTAATCAAGCCCAACCCTGAAACTGCGTTAACCAACCCGGCCATGGCAATTCATTAACCAACCCGGCCCGGGCAAATGGTTAACCAAGCCCAACCCTAACAATTCGTTAACCAACCCGGCCCGGGCAAATGGGTAACCAAGCCGGCCGGGCAAATCGGTAACCGGCCCGGCAGCCCCGACTATTCGACAATCAACCAGCTGAGGACAAACCCTTCACCCTCAATAACAACTACGTCTTGCCCCGCCGTCAAAATGTCCCGGCCGATGTTCATCAGAAACTCCTTGCTGGCCCATGGGCCCCCCCTCCTTACCTTAAGAGAGTCATAGTTACTCCCGCCGTTTACCCGCGCCGCACTGAATTTCGTCAAGTTGGGTCTGGCAAGCCGCTAACCCGGCCGGCCGGGCCTGACAACGCTCTAGAAACCCGGAACAGGCAGTTTCGTGAACCAACCGCGCACGCTCCTGACAATGCGTTAGCCAACCCTGCTCGGGCAAATCGTTAATCAAGCCCAACCCTGAAACTGCGTTAACCAACCCGGCCATGGCAATTCATTAACCAACCCGGCTCGGGCAAATGGTTAACCAAGCCGGCCGGGCAAATCGTTAACCGGCCCGGCAGCCCCGACAATTCGACAATCAACCCGCTGAGGACAAACCCTTCGCCCTCAATAACAACTAGTTCTTGCCCCGCCGTCAAAATGTCCCGGCCGATGTTCATCAGAAACTCCTTGCTGGCCCATGGGCCCCCCTCCTTACCTTAAGAGAGTCATAGTTACTCCCGCCGTTTACCCGCGCCGCACTGAATTACGTCAAGTTGGGTCTGGCAACCCGCTAACCCGGCCGGCCGGGCCTGACAACGCTCTAGAAACCCGGAACAGGCAGTTTCGTGAACCAACCGCGCACGCTCCTGACAATGCGTTAGCCAACCCTGCTCGGGCAAATCGTTAATCAAGCCCAACCCTGAAACTGCGTTAACCAACCCGGCCATGGCAATTCACTAACCAACCCGGCTCGGGCAAATGGTTAACCAAGCCCAACCCTGACAATTCGGTAACCAACCCGGCTCGGGCAAATGGTTAACCAAGCCGGCCGGGCAAATCGGTAGCCGGCCCGGCAGTCCCGACAATTCGACAATCAACCAGCTGAGGACAAACCCTTCGCCCTCAATAACAACTAGTTCTTGCCCCGCCGTCAAAATGTCCCGGCCGATGTTCATCAGAAACTCCTTGCTGGCCCATGGGCCCCCCTCCTTACCTTAAGAGAGTCATAGTTACTCCCGCCGTTTACCCGCGCCGCACTGAATTTCCTCAAGTTGGGTCTGGCAACCCGCCAACCCGGCCGGCCGGGCCTGACAACGCTCTAGAAACCCGGAACAGGCAGTTTCGTGAACCAACCGCGCACGCTCCTGACAATGCGTTAGCCAACCCTGCTCGGGGAAATCTTTAACCAAGCCCAACCCTGACAATGCGTTAATCAACCCGGCCATGGCAATTCATTAACCAACCCGGCTCGGGCAAATGGTTAACCAAGCCCAACCCTGACAATTAGTTAACCAACCCGGCCCGGGCAAATGGTTAACCAAGCCGGCCGGGCAAATCGGTAACCGGCCCGGCAGCCCCGACTATTCGACAATCAACCAGCTGAGGACAAACCCTTCACCCTCAATAACAACTACGTCTTGCCCCGCCGTCAAAATGTCCCGGCCGATGTTCATCAGAAACTCCTTGCTGGCCCATGGGCCCCCCTCCTTACTTAAGAGAGTCATAGTTACTCCCGCCGTTTACCCGCGCCGCACTGAATTTCCTCAAGTTGGGTCTGGCAACCCGCTAACCCGGTCGGCCGGGCCTGACAACGCTCTAGAAACCCGGAACAGGCAGTTTCGTGAACCAACCGCGCACGCTCCTGACAATGCGTTAGCCAACCCTGCTCGGGCAAATCGTTAATCAAGCCCAACCCTGAAACTGCGTTAACCAACCCGGCCATGGCAATTCATTAACCAACCCGGCCCGGGCAAATGGTTAACCAAGCCTAAACCTGACAATTCGTTAACCAACCCGGCCCGGGCAAATGGGTAACCAAGCCGGCCGGGCAAATCGGTAACCGGCCCGGCAGCCCCGACTATTCGACAATCAACCAGCTGAGGACAAGCCCTTCGCCCTCAATAACAACTAGTTCTTGCCCCGCCGTCAAAATGTCCCGGCCGATGTTCATCAGAAACTCCTTGCTGGCCCATGGGCCCCCCTCCATACCCTTAAGAGAGTCATAGTTACTCCCGCCGTTTACCCGCGCCGCACTGAATTTCGTCAAGTTGGGTCTGGCAAGCCGCTAACCCGGCCGGCCGGGCCTGACAACGCTCTAGAAACCCGGAACAGGCAGTTTCGTGAACCAACCGCGCACGCTCCTGACAATGCGTTAGCCAACCCTGCTCGGGCAAATCGTTAATCAAGCCCAACCCTGAAACTGCGTTAACCAACCCGGCCATGGCAATTCATTAACCAACCCGGCCCGGGCAAATGGTTAACCAAGCCCAACCCTGACAATTCGTTAACCAACCCGGCCCGGGCAAATGGTTAACCAAGCCGGCCGGGCAAATCGGTAACCGGCCCGGCAGCCCCGACTATTCGACAATCAACCAGCTGAGGACAAGCCCTTCGCCCTCAATAACAACTAGTTCTTGCCCCGCCGTCAAAATGTCCCGGCCGATGTTCATCAGAAACTCCTTGCTGGCCCATGGGCCCCCCTCCATACCCTTAAGAGAGTCATAGTTACTCCCGCCGTTTACCCGCGCCGCACTGAATTTCGTCAAGTTGGGTCTGGCAACCCGCTAACCCGGCCGGCCGGGCCTGACAACGCTCTAGAAACCCGGAACAGGCAGTTTCGTGAACCAACCGCGCACGCTCCTGACAATGCGTTAGCCAACCCTGCTCGGGGAAATCGTTAACCAAGCCCAACCCTGACAATGCGTTAATCAACCCGGCCATGGCAATTCATTAACCAACCCGGCTCGGGCAAATGGTTAACCAAGCCCAACCCTGACAATTAGTTAACCAACCCGGCCCGGGCAAATGGTTAACCAAGCCGGCCGGGCAAATCGGTAACCGGCCCGGCAGCCCCGACTATTCGACAATCAACCAGCTGAGGACAAACCCTTCACCCTCAATAACAACTACGTCTTGCCCCGCCGTCAAAATGTCCCGGCCGATGTTCATCAGAAACTCCTTGCTGGCCCATGGGCCCCCCTCCTTACCTTAAGAGAGTCATAGTTACTCCCGCCGTTTACCCGCGCCGCACTGAATTTCCTCAAGTTGGGTCTGGCAACCCGCTAACCCGGCCGGCCGGGCCTGACAACGCTCTAGAAACCCGGAACAGGCAGTTTCGTGAACCAACCGCGCACGCTCCTGACAATGCGTTAGCCAACCCTGCTCGGGCAAATCGTTAATCAAGCCCAACCCTGAAACTGCGTTAACCAACCCGGCCATGGCAATTCATTAACCAACCCGGCTCGGGCAAATGGTTAACCAAGCCGGCCGGGCAAATCGTTAACCGGCCCGGCAGCCCCGACAATTCGACAATCAACCCGCTGAGGACAAACCCTTCGCCCTCAATAACAACTAGTTCTTGCCCCGCCGTCAAAATGTCCCGGCCGATGTTCATCAGAAACTCCTTGCTGGCCCATGGGCCCCCCTCCTTACCTTAAGAGAGTCATAGTTACTCCCGCCGTTTACCCGCGCCGCACTGAATTACGTCAAGTTGGGTCTGGCAACCCGCTAACCCGGCCGGCCGGGCCTGACAACGCTCTAGAAACCCGGAACAGGCAGTTTCGTGAACCAACCGCGCACGCTCCTGACAATGCGTTAGCCAACCCTGCTCGGGCAAATCGTTAATCAAGCCCAACCCTGAAACTGCGTTAACCAACCCGGCCATGGCAATTCACTAACCAACCCGGCTCGGGCAAATGGTTAACCAAGCCCAACCCTGACAATTCGGTAACCAACCCGGCTCGGGCAAATGGTTAACCAAGCCGGCCGGGCAAATCGGTAGCCGGCCCGGCAGTCCCGACAATTCGACAATCAACCAGCTGAGGACAAACCCTTCGCCCTCAATAACAACTAGTTCTTGCCCCGCCGTCAAAATGTCCCGGCCGATGTTCATCAGAAACTCCTTGCTGGCCCATGGGCCCCCCTCCTTACCTTAAGAGAGTCATAGTTACTCCCGCCGTTTACCCGCGCCGCACTGAATTTCCTCAAGTTGGGTCTGGCAACCCGCCAACCCGGCCGGCCGGGCCTGACAACGCTCTAGAAACCCGGAACAGGCAGTTTCGTGAACCAACCGCGCACGCTCCTGACAATGCGTTAGCCAACCCTGCTCGGGGAAATCTTTAACCAAGCCCAACCCTGAAACTGCGTTAACCAACCCGGCCATGGCAATTCATTAACCAACCCGGCCCGGGCAAATGGTTAACCAAGCCTAAACCTGACAATTCGTTAACCAACCCGGCCCGGGCAAATGGGTAACCAAGCCGGCCGGGCAAATCGGTAACCGGCCCGGCAGCCCCGACTATTCGACAATCAACCAGCTGAGGACAAGCCCTTCGCCCTCAATAACAACTAGTTCTTGCCCCGCCGTCAAAATGTCCCGGCCGATGTTCATCAGAAACTCCTTGCTGGCCCATGGGCCCCCCTCCATACCCTTAAGAGAGTCATAGTTACTCCCGCCGTTTACCCGCGCCGCACTGAATTTCGTCAAGTTGGGTCTGGCAAGCCGCTAACCCGGCCGGCCGGGCCTGACAACGCTCTAGAAACCCGGAACAGGCAGTTTCGTGAACCAACCGCGCACGCTCCTGACAATGCGTTAGCCAACCCTGCTCGGGCAAATCGTTAATCAAGCCCAACCCTGAAACTGCGTTAACCAACCCGGCCATGGCAATTCATTAACCAACCCGGCCCGGGCAAATGGTTAACCAAGCCCAACCCTGACAATTCGTTAACCAACCCGGCCCGGGCAAATGGTTAACCAAGCCGGCCGGGCAAATCGGTAACCGGCCCGGCAGCCCCGACTATTCGACAATCAACCAGCTGAGGACAAACCCTTCACCCTCAATAACAACTACGTCTTGCCCCGCCGTCAAAATGTCCCGGCCGATGTTCATCAGAAACTCCTTGCTGGCCCATGGGCCCCCCCTCCTTACCTTAAGAGAGTCATAGTTACTCCCGCCGTTTACCCGCGCCGCACTGAATTTCGTCAAGTTGGGTCTGGCAAGCCGCTAACCCGGCCGGCCGGGCCTGACAACGCTCTAGAAACCCGGAACAGGCAGTTTCGTGAACCAACCGCGCACGCTCCTGACAATGCGTTAGCCAACCCTGCTCGGGCAAATCGTTAATCAAGCCCAACCCTGAAACTGCGTTAACCAACCCGGCCATGGCAATTCATTAACCAACCCGGCCCGGGCAAATGGTTAACCAAGCCTAAACCTGACAATTCGTTAACCAACCCGGCCCGGGCAAATGGGTAACCAAGCCGGCCGGGCAAATCGGTAACCGGCCCGGCAGCCCCGACTATTCGACAATCAACCAGCTGAGGACAAGCCCTTCGCCCTCAATAACAACTAGTTCTTGCCCCGCCGTCAAAATGTCCCGGCCGATGTTCATCAGAAACTCCTTGCTGGCCCATGGGCCCCCCTCCATACCCTTAAGAGAGTCATAGTTACTCCCGCCGTTTACCCGCGCCGCACTGAATTTCGTCAAGTTGGGTCTGGCAACCCGCTAACCCGGCCGGCCGGGCCTGACAACGCTCTAGAAACCCGGAACAGGCAGTTTCGTGAACCAACCGCGCACGCTCCTGACAATGCGTTAGCCAACCCTGCTCGGGGAAATCGTTAACCAAGCCCAACCCTGACAATGCGTTAATCAACCCGGCCATGGCAATTCATTAACCAACCCGGCTCGGGCAAATGGTTAACCAAGCCCAACCCTGACAATTAGTTAACCAACCCGGCCCGGGCAAATGGTTAACCAAGCCGGCCGGGCAAATCGGTAACCGGCCCGGCAGCCCCGACTATTCGACAATCAACCAGCTGAGGACAAACCCTTCACCCTCAATAACAACTACGTCTTGCCCCGCCGTCAAAATGTCCCGGCCGATGTTCATCAGAAACTCCTTGCTGGCCCATGGGCCCCCCTCCTTACCTTAAGAGAGTCATAGTTACTCCCGCCGTTTACCCGCGCCGCACTGAATTTCCTCAAGTTGGGTCTGGCAACCCGCTAACCCGGCCGGCCGGGCCTGACAACGCTCTAGAAACCCGGAACAGGCAGTTTCGTGAACCAACCGCGCACGCTCCTGACAATGCGTTAGCCAACCCTGCTCGGGCAAATCGTTAATCAAGCCCAACCCTGAAACTGCGTTAACCAACCCGGCCATGGCAATTCATTAACCAACCCGGCTCGGGCAAATGGTTAACCAAGCCGGCCGGGCAAATCGTTAACCGGCCCGGCAGCCCCGACAATTCGACAATCAACCCGCTGAGGACAAACCCTTCGCCCTCAATAAGAACTAGTTCTTGCCCCGCCGTCAAAATGTCCCGGCCGATGTTCATCAGAAACTCCTTGCTGGCCCATGGGCCCCCCTCCTTACCTTAAGAGAGTCATAGTTACTCCCGCCGTTTACCCGCGCCGCACTGAATTACGTCAAGTTGGGTCTGGCAACCCGCTAACCCGGCCGGCCGGGCCTGACAACGCTCTAGAAACCCGGAACAGGCAGTTTCGTGAACCAACCGCGCACGCTCCTGACAATGCGTTAGCCAACCCTGCTCGGGCAAATCGTTAATCAAGCCCAACCCTGAAACTGCGTTAACCAACCCGGCCATGGCAATTCACTAACCAACCCGGCTCGGGCAAATGGTTAACCAAGCCCAACCCTGACAATTCGGTAACCAACCCGGCTCGGGCAAATGGTTAACCAAGCCGGCCGGGCAAATCGGTAGCCGGCCCGGCAGTCCCGACAATTCGACAATCAACCAGCTGAGGACAAACCCTTCGCCCTCAATAACAACTAGTTCTTGCCCCGCCGTCAAAATGTCCCGGCCGATGTTCATCAGAAACTCCTTGCTGGCCCATGGGCCCCCCTCCTTACCTTAAGAGAGTCATAGTTACTCCCGCCGTTTACCCGCGCCGCACTGAATTTCCTCAAGTTGGGTCTGGCAACCCGCCAACCCGGCCGGCCGGGCCTGACAACGCTCTAGAAACCCGGAACAGGCAGTTTCGTGAACCAACCGCGCACGCTCCTGACAATGCGTTAGCCAACCCTGCTCGGGGAAATCTTTAACCAAGCCCAACCCTGACAATGCGTTAATCAACCCGGCCATGGCAATTCATTAACCAACCCGGCTCGGGCAAATGGTTAACCAAGCCCAACCCTGACAATTAGTTAACCAACCCGGCCCGGGCAAATGGTTAACCAAGCCGGCCGGGCAAATCGGTAACCGGCCCGGCAGCCCCGACTATTCGACAATCAACCAGCTGAGGACAAACCCTTCACCCTCAATAACAACTACGTCTTGCCCCGCCGTCAAAATGTCCCGGCCGATGTTCATCAGAAACTCCTTGCTGGCCCATGGGCCCCCCTCCTTACTTAAGAGAGTCATAGTTACTCCCGCCGTTTACCCGCGCCGCACTGAATTTCGTCAAGTTGGGTCTGGCAACCCGCTAACCCGGTCGGCCGGGCCTGACAACGCTCTAGAAACCCGGAACAGGCAGTTTCGTGAACCAACCGCGCACGCTCCTGACAATGCGTTAGCCAACCCTGCTCGGGCAAATCGTTAATCAAGCCCAACCCTGAAACTGCGTTAACCAACCCGGCCATGGCAATTCATTAACCAACCCGGCCCGGGCAAATGGTTAACCAAGCCTAAACCTGACAATTCGTTAACCAACCCGGCCCGGGCAAATGGGTAACCAAGCCGGCCGGGCAAATCGGTAACCGGCCCGGCAGCCCCGACTATTCGACAATCAACCAGCTGAGGACAAGCCCTTCGCCCTCAATAACAACTAGTTCTTGCCCCGCCGTCAAAATGTCCCGGCCGATGTTCATCAGAAACTCCTTGCTGGCCCATGGGCCCCCCTCCATACCCTTAAGAGAGTCATAGTTACTCCCGCCGTTTACCCGCGCCGCACTGAATTTCCTCAAGTTGGGTCTGGCAACCCGCTAACCCGGCCGGCCGGGCCTGACAACGCTCTAGAAACCCGGAACAGGCAGTTTCGTGAACCAACCGCGCACGCTCCTGACAATGCGTTAGCCAACCCTGCTCGGGCAAATCGTTAATCAAGCCCAACCCTGAAACTGCGTTAACCAACCCGGCCATGGCAATTCATTAACCAACCCGGCCCGGGCAAATGGTTAACCAAGCCCAACCCTGACAATTCGTTAACCAACCCGGCCCGGGCAAATGGTTAACCAAGCCGGCCGGGCAAATCGGTAACCGGCCCGGCAGCCCCGACTATTCGACAATCAACCAGCTGAGGACAAACCCTTCACCCTCAATAACAACTACGTCTTGCCCCGCCGTCAAAATGTCCCGGCCGATGTTCATCAGAAACTCCTTGCTGGCCCATGGGCCCCCCCTCCTTACCTTAAGAGAGTCATAGTTACTCCCGCCGTTTACCCGCGCCGCACTGAATTTCGTCAAGTTGGGTCTGGCAAGCCGCTAACCCGGCCGGCCGGGCCTGACAACGCTCTAGAAACCCGGAACAGGCAGTTTCGTGAACCAACCGCGCACGCTCCTGACAATGCGTTAGCCAACCCTGCTCGGGCAAATCGTTAATCAAGCCCAACCCTGAAACTGCGTTAACCAACCCGGCCATGGCAATTCATTAACCAACCCGGCCCGGGCAAATGGTTAACCAAGCCGGCCGGGCAAATCGTTAACCGGCCCGGCAGCCCCGACAATTCGACAATCAACCCGCTGAGGACAAACCCTTCGCCCTCAATAACAACTAGTTCTTGCCCCGCCGTCAAAATGTCCCGGCCGATGTTCATCAGAAACTCCTTGCTGGCCCATGGGCCCCCCTCCTTACCTTAAGAGAGTCATAGTTACTCCCGCCGTTTACCCGCGCCGCACTGAATTACGTCAAGTTGGGTCTGGCAACCCGCTAACCCGGCCGGCCGGGCCTGACAACGCTCTAGAAACCCGGAACAGGCAGTTTCGTGAACCAACCGCGCACGCTCCTGACAATGCGTTAGCCAACCCTGCTCGGGCAAATCGTTAATCAAGCCCAACCCTGAAACTGCGTTAACCAACCCGGCCATGGCAATTCACTAACCAACCCGGCTCGGGCAAATGGTTAACCAAGCCCAACCCTGACAATTCGGTAACCAACCCGGCTCGGGCAAATGGTTAACCAAGCCGGCCGGGCAAATCGGTAGCCGGCCCGGCAGTCCCGACAATTCGACAATCAACCAGCTGAGGACAAACCCTTCGCCCTCAATAACAACTAGTTCTTGCCCCGCCGTCAAAATGTCCCGGCCGATGTTCATCAGAAACTCCTTGCTGGCCCATGGGCCCCCCTCCTTACCTTAAGAGAGTCATAGTTACTCCCGCCGTTTACCCGCGCCGCACTGAATTTCCTCAAGTTGGGTCTGGCAACCCGCCAACCCGGCCGGCCGGGCCTGACAACGCTCTAGAAACCCGGAACAGGCAGTTTCGTGAACCAACCGCGCACGCTCCTGACAATGCGTTAGCCAACCCTGCTCGGGGAAATCTTTAACCAAGCCCAACCCTGACAATGCGTTAATCAACCCGGCCATGGCAATTCATTAACCAACCCGGCTCGGGCAAATGGTTAACCAAGCCCAACCCTGACAATTAGTTAACCAACCCGGCCCGGGCAAATGGTTAACCAAGCCGGCCGGGCAAATCGCTAACCGGCCCGGCAGCCCCGACTATTCGACAATCAACCAGCTGAGGACAAACCCTTCACCCTCAATAACAACTACGTCTTGCCCCGCCGTCAAAATGTCCCGGCCGATGTTCATCAGAAACTCCTTGCTGGCCCATGGGCCCCCCTCCTTACCTTAAGAGAGTCATAGTTACTCCCGCCGTTTACCCGCGCCGCACTGAATTTCCTCAAGTTGGGTCTGGCAACCCGCTAACCCGGTCGGCCGGGCCTGACAACGCTCTAGAAACCCGGAACAGGCAGTTTCGTGAACCAACCGCGCACGCTCCTGACAATGCGTTAGCCAACCCTGCTCGGGCAAATCGTTAATCAAGCCCAACCCTGAAACTGCGTTAACCAACCCGGCCATGGCAATTCATTAACCAACCCGGCCCGGGCAAATGGTTAACCAAGCCTAAACCTGACAATTCGTTAACCAACCCGGCCCGGGCAAATGGGTAACCAAGCCGGCCGGGCAAATCGGTAACCGGCCCGGCAGCCCCGACTATTCGACAATCAACCAGCTGAGGACAAGCCCTTCGCCCTCAATAACAACTAGTTCTTGCCCCGCCGTCAAAATGTCCCGGCCGATGTTCATCAGAAACTCCTTGCTGGCCCATGGGCCCCCCTCCATACCCTTAAGAGAGTCATAGTTACTCCCGCCGTTTACCCGCGCCGCACTGAATTTCCTCAAGTTGGGTCTGGCAACCCGCTAACCCGGCCGGCCGGGCCTGACAACGCTCTAGAAACCCGGAACAGGCAGTTTCGTGAACCAACCGCGCACGCTCCTGACAATGCGTTAGCCAACCCTGCTCGGGCAAATCGTTAATCAAGCCCAACCCTGAAACTGCGTTAACCAACCCGGCCATGGCAATTCATTAACCAACCCGGCCCGGGCAAATGGTTAACCAAGCCCAACCCTGACAATTCGTTAACCAACCCGGCCCGGGCAAATGGTTAACCAAGCCGGCCGGGCAAATCGGTAACCGGCCCGGCAGCCCCGACTATTCGACAATCAACCAGCTGAGGACAAACCCTTCACCCTCAATAACAACTACGTCTTGCCCCGCCGTCAAAATGTCCCGGCCGATGTTCATCAGAAACTCCTTGCTGGCCCATGGGCCCCCCCTCCTTACCTTAAGAGAGTCATAGTTACTCCCGCCGTTTACCCGCGCCGCACTGAATTTCGTCAAGTTGGGTCTGGCAAGCCGCTAACCCGGCCGGCCGGGCCTGACAACGCTCTAGAAACCCGGAACAGGCAGTTTCGTGAACCAACCGCGCACGCTCCTGACAATGCGTTAGCCAACCCTGCTCGGGCAAATCGTTAATCAAGCCCAACCCTGAAACTGCGTTAACCAACCCGGCCATGGCAATTCATTAACCAACCCGGCCCGGGCAAATGGTTAACCAAGCCCAACCCTGACAATTCGTTAACCAACCCGGCCCGGGCAAATGGGTAACCAAGCCGGCCGGGCAAATCGGTAACCGGCCCGGCAGCCCCGACTATTCGACAATCAACCAGCTGAGGACAAACCCTTCACCCTCAATAACAACTACGTCTTGCCCCGCCGTCAAAATGTCCCGGCCGATGTTCATCAGAAACTCCTTGCTGGCCCATGGGCCCCCCCTCCTTACCTTAAGAGAGTCATAGTTACTCCCGCCGTTTACCCGCGCCGCACTGAATTTCGTCAAGTTGGGTCTGGCAAGCCGCTAACCCGGCCGGCCGGGCCTGACAACGCTCTAGAAACCCGGAACAGGCAGTTTCGTGAACCAACCGCGCACGCTCCTGACAATGCGTTAGCCAACCCTGCTCGGGCAAATCGTTAATCAAGCCCAACCCTGAAACTGCGTTAACCAACCCGGCCATGGCAATTCATTAACCAACCCGGCTCGGGCAAATGGTTAACCAAGCCGGCCGGGCAAATCGTTAACCGGCCCGGCAGCCCCGACAATTCGACAATCAACCCGCTGAGGACAAACCCTTCGCCCTCAATAACAACTAGTTCTTGCCCCGCCGTCAAAATGTCCCGGCCGATGTTCATCAGAAACTCCTTGCTGGCCCATGGGCCCCCCTCCTTACCTTAAGAGAGTCATAGTTACTCCCGCCGTTTACCCGCGCCGCACTGAATTACGTCAAGTTGGGTCTGGCAACCCGCTAACCCGGCCGGCCGGGCCTGACAACGCTCTAGAAACCCGGAACAGGCAGTTTCGTGAACCAACCGCGCACGCTCCTGACAATGCGTTAGCCAACCCTGCTCGGGCAAATCGTTAATCAAGCCCAACCCTGAAACTGCGTTAACCAACCCGGCCATGGCAATTCACTAACCAACCCGGCTCGGGCAAATGGTTAACCAAGCCCAACCCTGACAATTCGGTAACCAACCCGGCTCGGGCAAATGGTTAACCAAGCCGGCCGGGCAAATCGGTAGCCGGCCCGGCAGTCCCGACAATTCGACAATCAACCAGCTGAGGACAAACCCTTCGCCCTCAATAACAACTAGTTCTTGCCCCGCCGTCAAAATGTCCCGGCCGATGTTCATCAGAAACTCCTTGCTGGCCCATGGGCCCCCCTCCTTACCTTAAGAGAGTCATAGTTACTCCCGCCGTTTACCCGCGCCGCACTGAATTTCCTCAAGTTGGGTCTGGCAACCCGCCAACCCGGCCGGCCGGGCCTGACAACGCTCTAGAAACCCGGAACAGGCAGTTTCGTGAACCAACCGCGCACGCTCCTGACAATGCGTTAGCCAACCCTGCTCGGGGAAATCTTTAACCAAGCCCAACCCTGACAATGCGTTAATCAACCCGGCCATGGCAATTCATTAACCAACCCGGCTCGGGCAAATGGTTAACCACGCCCAACCCTGACAATTAGTTAACCAACC
>NW_027274721.1:0-84777 GCF_030028105.1 Mobula birostris
ACCATGTTTTCGCGCACCTCCCATAGCTTCCCCTATATCACTGCTGTTTTCGTGCACCCTCCCATACCTTCCCCTATATTGCTGTGTTTTTGTGCACCTCCCATAGAGTCCCCTATACCGCTGTGTTTTCGCACACCCCTCATACCTTCCCCTATATCGCTCTGTTATCGCGCACCTCCCATAGCTTCCCATATATCGTTGCTTATTTGCGCACCTCCTATAGATTCCTCTATATCACTGTGTTTTTGCGCACCTCTCATACCTTTCCCTATATCGCCGTGTTTTCATGCACCACCCATACCTTCTACTATATCGCTGTGATTTTGTACAACTCCCATAGATTCCCCTATGTCTCTGTGTTTTTGGGCACCTCGCATACCTTCCCCTACATCGACGTGTTTTCACGCAACTCTCATATCTTCTTGTATATCGCCGTGTTTTTCGTGTACCTCTCATAGCTTTCCCTATATCACTATGAATTTTGAACACCTTTCATACCTTCCCCTATATCGACGTGTTTTCGCAGACTTCTCATCCCTTCCCCGATATTGCTGTGTTTTAGCGCACTTCTGATACCTTCCCCGTATGACTGTGTTTTCACGCACCTCCATAACTTCCCTTATGTCTCTGTTCTCTTCTGCACCTCTCATCACTTCCCCTATTTAGCTCTGCTTTCGCACACCTCCCATAGCTTCCCGTACATCGCTGTGTTTTTGCTCACCATTCATACCTTCCCCCATATCGCACTGTTTTTCAAGCACCTCCCATAGTTCCCATATATCGCCATGTTTTTTGCGCACCTCTCATACTTTCCCCTATATCGCTATGTAATCGCACACCACGCATAGCTTCCCATTTTTCGTCCTGCTTACGCGCACCTCTCACATCTTCCTATATATTGCGATGTTTTCGCGCACCTCTCATAGCTTCCCCCAAATCGCTGTGTTTTCGCGTTCCTCTCATACCTTCCCCTATGTCGCTCTGTTTTCATGCACCTCCCATACCTTCCAATATATCGCTGGTTTTTCGCGCACCTCTCACACCTTCCACTATATCGCTTTTCCTTTTTTGCTGTGTTTTCGCTCACCTCTCATAGCTTCCCCTATACCACCTATTTTTCACGCACATCTAATTACTTCCCCTTTATCGCTGTGTTATCGAGCAGCTCACATAACTTCCCCTATATTGCTATGTTTTCAGGGACCTTCCATAGCTTCCCATTTTTCACCATATTTTTGCGCACCTCTCATAGCTTCCCATATATTGCGATGTCTTCACGGACCTCTCATAGATTCGCCAAAGTTGCCGTGCTTTTGCGCACCTCCCATAGCTTCCTCCATATTGCAGTGTTTTCTCACACACCTCATATATTGCTGTGTTTTCACTCACCTCTCATCCCATCCCCGATATCACTGTGATTTCGCGCTCCTTCCAAGGCTTCCTCTATATCCCTGTGCTTTCGCTCACCTCTCATAGCTTCCGCTATATCACCGAGTTTTCGCGCACCTCTCATATCTTGCCCTATGTCGCTGTGCTCTGTGCACCTCTCTTCACTTCCCCTATATCGCCCTGTTTTCACGGACCTCCCATAGCTTCCCATTTTTCGCCGTGTTTTTCGCGCACCTCTCATAGCTTTCCATGTATTGCCGTGTATTCGCACATATCGCATAGCTTCCCCTATATCGTTGTGTTCTCGCGTGCCTCCCATACCTTCCACTCTATCGCTGTATTTTCGTGCACCTCTCATAGCTTTCTATATATGCAATTTTTCGCGCACCTCTCATAGCTTCCCCGAATCGCTGCGTTTTCGTACACCTCGCATAGCTTTCTATATATTGCAATATTTCTGCGCACCTCTCATTGCTTCCCCTATATCGCCGTATTTTCACGCACCTCGCATAGTTTCTCATATATCACCATTTTTTCGTACACCTCCCATACCTTCCCCTTTTTTGCTGTGTTATTGCACACCGCTCATAGCTTCCCTCTATTGCTGTGCTCTCGTGCACCTCTCATAGGTTTCTATATATTGCAATATTTCGCGCACCTCTCATAGCTTCCCCAAAATCACTGTTTTCGCACACCTCTCATACCTTCCCTTTTTTTAGCTGAGTTTTCGCTCATCTCTCATACATTCTGCTATATCGACGTGCATTAAAGCACCTCTCATACCTTCACGTATATCTCCCTGTTTTCGCGCACCTCCCATATCTTCCCCTATAATCCCCTTATTCTGGGCGAAACTTGCATAGCTTCTCCTACATCGCTATGTTTTCTCACACATCACATACCTTCCCCTATATCACAGAATTTTCACGCACTTCCCATACATTACCCTATATCGCTGAGATTTCCCGCACCTCCCAAGGCTTCCCCTATATCGCTGTGTTTTCGCTCACCTCTCTTAGCTTCTCTATATCATCAGGCCTTTTGCGCACCTCTGATATCTTGACCTATATCACTGTGTTATCAAGCAGCTGTCATAGCTTCCCCTATATTGCTCTGTTTTCACGCACCTCCATAGCTTCCCCTATGTCACTGTGCTCTCGTGCACCTCTCACCACTTCCCTATATCGCCCTGTTTTCACGGACCTCCCACAGCTTCCCATTTTTCGCTATGTTTTCGCGCACCTCTCATAGCTTCCCATATATTGTGATGTTTTCGTGCACTACTGATAGATTCCCCCAAATCGCTGTGTTTTTACGCACCTCTCATGCCTTCCCCGATATCACTGTGATTTCACATCCCAAGGCTTCCCCTATAGCGCTCTGTTTTCGCTCACCTCTCATACTTCCGCTGTATCACCGTGTTTTCGCGCACATCTCATTACTTCCTCTATAGCGCTGTGTTATCAAGCAGCTCACATAACTTACCCTGTATTGCCATGTTTTCAGGGACCTCCCATTTCTTCCCATGTTTCACCATGTTTTCGCGCACCTCTCATAGCTTCCTCACTATATTGTGATGTTTTCGCGGACCTCTCATAGATTCGCCAAAATCGCTGGGTTTTTGCGCACCTCTCATAGCTTCCCCTATATCGCCATGTTCTGGCGCACCTTGCATAGCTTCCCCTACGTCGCTGTGTTTTCGCGCACCTTTCATATCTTCTCCTACATCGCCGTGCGTTCATGCACCTCCCATAGCTTCCCCTATATTGCTGTGTTTTCTGACAGCTCTCATACGTTCCCCCTTCTCTCTCTGTTTTCGTGCACCTCCCATAGCTTCCCATATATCGCTGTGTTTTCGTGCACCTCTCATACCTTCTCCTATATCGCTGTGTTTTCACACACTTCTCATAGCTTCCCCTATATTGCTGTGTTTTCTCACACCTCTCATACCTTCCCCTATATCGCTTTGTTTTTGTGCATCTCCCATAGTTTCCCATTTATCGTTGTGTTTTCACGCACCTCTCATAACTTCGCCTATATCGCTATACGGATGTGTTTTCGGGCACCTCTCATGTCTTCCCCGAAATCGCAGTGTTTTAGCGCACCTCTCATAGCTTCCCCTATATCGTTGTGTTATCGCACACCTCTCATACCTTCCCCTCTATCGCTGTGTTTTCGCGCACCTCTCATAGCTTTCCATATATTGCAATGTTTTCGCGCACCTCGCATAGCTTCACCTCCACCACTATGTTTTCCCACACCTCTCATACCTTCACCATATATAGCCGTGTCATAACGCACCTCCTATAGCTCCCCCTATATGGCTGTGTTTTCTCACACCACTCATACCTTCCCCTTTCTCGCTCTGTTTTCGTGCACCTCCTATAGCTTCCCATATATCGCTGTGTTTTCGAGCACCTCTCATATCTTCCACTATATCGCCATTTTCTCACGCACCTCTGATACCTTCCCCTTTTTAGCTGAGTTTTCGCTCATCTCTCATACCTTCCCCTATATCAACGTGTTTTCACGCACCTCTCATACCTTCACGTATATTGCCGTGTTTTCGCACACCTCCCATAGTTGCCCTGTGTCACAGTGTTTTCGCGCACCTCTCATAACTTCCCCTATATCGCCGTGTTTTCATGCACCTCCCATACATTCCCCTATATCGCTGTGTTTTCTCACACATCTCATACCTTCCCCTATATCGCCGTGTTTTCATGCACCTCCCATACATTCCCCTATATCACTGTGTTTTCTCACACATCTCATACCTTCCCCTATATCGCAGTATTTTCACGCACCTCCCATACATTCCCCTATATCGTCGTGTATTAGCGCACTTCTCATATCTTCCCCTATATCACTGAGTTGTCAAGCAGCTGTCATAGCTTCTCCTATATTGCTCTGTTTTCATGCACCTCTCATAGCTTCCCCAATGTCTCTGTGCTCTCGTGCACCTCTCATCACTTCCCGTATATCGCCCTGTTTTTTCGGACCTCCCATAGCTTCCCATTTTTCGCCTTGTTTTCGCGCACCTCTCATAGCTTCCCATATATTGCGATGTTTTCGCGCACCACTCATAGATTCCCCCAAACCGCTGTGTTTTTGCGCACCTCTCATTGCTTCCCCTAAATCGCCGCCGTGCTCTGGCGCTCCTCGCATAGCTTCCCCTACATCGCTGTGTTTTCGTGCACCTCTCATATCTTCTCCTATATACCTGGGCATCACGCACCTCTCATACCTTCCCTATATTGCAGTGTTTTCTTACAGTTCTCATACCTTCCCCTTTCCTCGGTCTCTTTTCGTGCACCTCCACAGCTTCCCTAATGCTGCGTTTTCGCGCTATTTCTCATTCCACTATTTCGCTGTGTTCGTGTCGCGATCTTCGTAGCATCTATATCGCTGTGTTTTCGCACAGCTCTCATACCTTCAATATTTCATCGCTGTGTTTACGCGCAAGTTCCATAGCTTCCCATCCTATATTGCTGTGTTTTTCCCCACTCCCATAGCTATCCCCTATATTGCTGCTTTTTCACACATCTCATACATTCTGCTGTATCGCTGTATAATCGCACACCTCTCATTGCTTCCCTATATCGCTGTGCTTTCGCGCACCTCCCATAGCTTCTGCTCTATCGCTGTGTTATCGCTTCCCTCTGATACCTTCACATAAATCGCTGTGTTATCGCGCACCTCCCATAGCTTCCCCTGTATCGCCGGGTTTTTGCGCACCTCTCATATATTCCCCTATAGCGCTGTGTTTCGCGCACCTCCCATAGCTTCCCATATATCGCTGTGTTTTCACGCACCTCTCCTAGCTTCCCCCTACCGCTGTGTTCTCGAGTACCTCTCATTGCTTCCATATATTGCAATGTTTTCGCGCACGTCGCATAGCTTCCCCTATATCGCAGTGTTTTAACGCACCTCTCATACCTTCCCCTACATCTCTGTGTTTTCACGCATCTCTCATTCCTTCTCCTATATCACCATGTTCTCATGCACCTCCCATAGCTTCCCCTATATCACTGTGTTTTCTCACACCTCTCATACCTTCCCCTATATCGCTGTTTTCCCCGCACCTCACGTAGTTTCCCCAATATCATTGTGTTTTTGCTCACCTGTTATAGCTTCCCCATATCGCTGTGTTTTCACGCACCTCTCATATCTTCCACTATATCGCTGTGTTTTCGCGCACGTCCCATAACTTCCTGTACTTCGCTGTATTTCTGCAAACCTCCCTTATCTTCCCATACATCGCCGTGTTTTCGCACACCTCCCATAGGGTTTCCCTGTAAGACTGTGTTTTCGCGCAGCTCTCATCCCTTCCCCTATATCGCTGTGTCATCACACACCTCTCATAGCTTCCCTATATCGGTGTGATTTTGAGCACTTCTCATAGCTTCCCATCTACCGCTGCGTTCTCGTGCACTTCTCATACCTTCCCCTATATCGCTGTGTTTTTGCTCACCTCTCATAGCTGCCACTATATCGCCATATTTTCGCACAGCTCCCATACCTTCCCCTATAGAGATGCGTTTTCCTCACCTCTCGTAACTTCCCTTATCTCGCTGTGTTTTGGCGCACCTTCCATAGCATCCCCCATAACGCTGTGTTTGGGCGCACCTCCCATAGCTTTCTCTCTATCGCTGTGTTTCTGCTCACCTCTCATAGCTTTACATATATCGCCAAGTTCTCGCGCACCTTTCATACCTTCCCCTTTTTAGCCAAGTTTACGCTCATCTCTCGTACTTTCTCCTATATCGCTGTGTTTTCGCGCACCTCCTATAGCTTCCTCTATATCGCTGGTGTTTTCGCGCACCTCTCATACCTACCTCTATGTCACTGTTTTCATTCACCTTGCATACCATCTCATACCTCTCATCGCTTCCCCTATATTGATGTGTTTTCACACACCTCTCATTCCTTCACGTATATCACCGTGTTTTCGTGCACCTCCCATAGCTTCCCCTATAGCGCTGTGTTTTCGCGCACCCTCTCATAGCTGTCACAAAATCTCTCTGTTTTTCACGCACCTCTCGTAGCTTCCCCATATCGATTTGTTTTCGCACACCTCTCATACCTTCCCTATATCGCCGTGTTTTCGCGCACCTCTCATAGCTTCCCCTATATCACTGTGTTTTCACCGGCCTGTCATACCTTCCTCTATATCGCTTTTTTTTTCGCGCACCTCGCATTGCTTCCCCTACATCATTATGTTTTCGCGCATGTCTCATACCTTCAACTATATTGATGTGTTTTCACGCACCTCTCATACATTCCCCTATATCGCCGTGTTTTCATGCACCTCCCATACATTCCCCTATATCACTGTGTTTTCTCACACATCTCATACCTTCCCCTATATCGCAGTATTTTCACGCACCTCCCATACATTCCCCTATATCGTCGTGTATTAGCGCACTTCTCATATCTTCCCCTATATCACTGAGTTGTCAAGCAGCTGTCATAGCTTCTCCTATATTGCTCTGTTTTCATGCACCTCTCATAGCTTCCCCAATGTCTCTGTGCTCTCGTGCACCTCTCATCACTTCCCGTATATCGCCCTGTTTTTTCGGACCTCCCATAGCTTCCCATTTTTCGCCTTGTTTTCGCGCACCTCTCATAGCTTCCCCATATCGATTTGTTTTCGCACACCTCTCATACCTTCCCCTATATCGCCGTGTTTTCGCGCACCTCTCATAGCTTCCCCTATATCACTGTGTTTTCACCGGCCTGTCATACCTTCCTCTATATCGCTTTTTTTTCGCGCACCTCGCATTGCTTCCCCTACATCATTATGTTTTCGCGCATGTCTCATACCTTCAACTATATTGATGTGTTTTCACGCACCTCTCATACATTCCCCTATATCACTGCGTTGTCACGCACCTCTCATAGCTTCCCCCAAATCTTTTCTTTTTAAGTCTTTTTATTGAATTGGTACGCAAAAGGTAAACCATATAGGCACTGATACACAGTTGCAATATAACTTTACAAGAGGTACACAAAAAAAAAAGTTAGTACAAACAGTGCAGTTTAGACTTAAAATAACCAGGTAATATAATAGATATAGGGGAAGCAATGGCAGGTGCGTGAAAACACCACGACATAGGAGAAGTTATGAGAGGTTCGCGAAAAAAAGCTATATAGGGAAGCTATGAGAGGTGCACGAAAACATTGCAATATATGGAAAGCTATGAGAGGTGCACGAGAAACACATTGATATAGGGGGAGCTATGATAGGCACGCGGAAGCACAGCGATGTAGGGGGAACCTATGGGAGGTGCACGAAAACACAGCGATATAGGAGAAGTTAGGAGAGGTGTGCGGAAATGCAGCGATATAGTGAAAGGTATGAGAGCTGCGCGAAAACACAGCGATATATGGGAAGCTATGGGAGGTGCACGAAAACAGAGCAATATAGGGGAAGCTATCACAGGTGTGAGAAAACACAGCAAAATAGGGGAAGCTATGGGAGGTGCGCGAAAACACAGCAATATAGGGGGAAGCTCAGAGACGTGCGGAAAAACACAGCAATATAGGGGTAGGTATGCGAGGTGTGTGAAAAGACAGTGATATATGGGAAGCTATAGGAGGTGTGCGAAAACATGGCGATATAGGCACAGCTGTGAGAGGTCTGCAAAAACTCAGCCTATAGGGGAAGGTATGAGAGGTGCGAGAAAACAACGATATAGGGGAAGCTATGAGAGGTGCGAGAAAACACAGCGATTTGGGGTAAGCTATGAGAACACATTGATATAGGGGAAGGTATGATAGGCACGCGAAAACACAGCGATGTAGCGGAACCTATGGAAGGTGCATGAAAACACAGCGATATAGGGGAAGTTATGAGAGGTGTGCGAAAACCCAGCGATTTAGGTGAATCTATGAGAGGTGCACGGAAAACAGCGATATAGGGGAAGCTATGTGAGGTGCGAAAAATCACACCAATATACAGGAAGGTATGAGCAGTGCGCGAAACATGGAGATGTAGGGGAATGTATGAGAGGTGTGCGAAAACACAGCAATATAGGGGAAGTTATGAGAGGTGAGAGAAGATCGCACCTCTATAGGGGAAGGTATGAGAGGTGCGCGAGAGCACAGCGATAGAGTAGAAGCTATGAGAGGTGCGTGATAACACAGCGATAAAGGGAAGGGACGAGAGGTGTGCGAAAACACATTCTTATAGGGGAACCTATGGGAGGTGCGCGAAAACACGACTATATATGGGAAGATATGAGGGTGCGAGAAAACACAGCGATTTTGGGGAAGCTATGAGAGGTGGGCGAAAACATCGCAATACATGGAAGCTATGAGAGGTGCGTGAGAACACAGCGGTAGAGTGGAAGCTATGAGAGGTGCGCAATAACACAGCGATATAGTTGGAGGTATGAGAGGTGCACGAAAACACAAGGATTTAGGGGAAGCAATGCGAGGTGCGCAAAAACACTGATATATGGGAAGCTATGAGAGGTGCGCGAAAACACAGCAATATAGGGAAGGTATGAGAGGTGCGCTAAAACACAGAGCTTTTGGTAAAGCTTTGAGAGGTGCACGAGAACACAGCACTATAGGGGAAGGTATGGGATGTGCGCGAAAACACAGCGATATAGTTGAATGTATGAGAGGTGCGCAAAAACATGGCGATATAAGAGAATGTATGAGAGGTGCGCAAAAACACGCTGATACGGGGGAAGTTATGAGTGGTGAGCGAATACACAGCTGTACAGGGAAGTTATGAGAGGTGCGCGAAAATACAGCGATATAGTGGAAGCTATGAGAGGTGCGCGAAAATACAGCAATACAGCAGAATGTATGAGATGTGCACAAAAGCACAGCAATATAGGGGAAGCTATGGGAGGTGCGGAAAAACATAGCAATATATGGGAAGGTATGGAACGTGCGCGTAAACACAGCGATATAGTTGAAGGTATGAGAGGTGCGCGAAAACACGGCGATACAGGGGAAGTTTTGAGAGGTGATAGAAAACACAGCTGTATAGGGAAGTTATGAGAAGATCGCGAAAACACGGCAATATTGGGGCAGCTGTAAGAGGTGAACGAAAATACAGCGATATAGGGAAGCTATGCGAGGTGAGCAAAAACACAGCGATTTAGGGGAATCTATGAGAGGTGCGCGAAACACAGTGATATAGGGGAAGCTATGCGAGGTGCGCAAATTCACACCAATATACAGGAAGGTATGAGCAGTGCACGAAAACATGGAGATGTAGGGGAATGTATGAGAGGTGCGCGAAAACAGGGCGATATAAGGGAAGTTATGAGAGGTGAGAGAAAATGCACCTCTATAGGGGAAGGTATGAGATCTGCGCAAAAATATGGTGATATAGTGGCAGCTATGAGAGGTGAGTAAAAACACAGTCTTATAGGGGAACCTATGGGAGGTGCACGAAAACACGACGATATCTGGGAAGTTATGAGAGGTGCGCGAAAACACATCGATATAGGAGAAGCTACGGAGGTGCGCATAAACACAGCGATATAGTGGAAGGTATGAGAGGTATGCGAAAACACAGCAATATATGGGAAGCTATGGAGGTGCATGAAAAACAGAGTGATATAGGGGAAGGTATGAAGGGTGCAAGAAAACACAGCAATATAGGGAAGCTACGGGAGGTGCACGAAAACATAGCGATATATGGGAAGCTATGAGAGGTGCGCGAAAACATGGCGAAAAATGGAAAGCTACGGGAGGTGCACAAAAACAGAGCAATATAGGGAAAGGTATGAGAGGGTGCGAGAAAAACACAGCGATATAGGGGAAGCTATGTCAGATGCGTGAAAACACGGCGTTATGGGAGAAATTATGAGAGGTGCGAGAAAACTCAGCAATATATGGGAAGCCAGGGGAGGTGCACGACAACAGAGAGATATAGGGGAAGGTAGCAGAGTGCGAAAAAACACAGCGATATAGGGGAAGCTGTGGGAGGTGTGCGAAAACATGGCAATATAGGGGACGCTATACGAGGTGCGTGAAAACACAGCGATCTAGGGGAAGCTATGAGAGGTGTGCGAAAATATCGCCATATATGGCAAGCTATGAGAGGTGTGCCAAAACAGCGATATAGCGGAAGCAGTGGGAGGTATGCGAAAACACAGCAATATCGGGGAAGGTATGAAAGCTGTTTGAAAACAAAGCGATATAGGGAAAGATGTGAGAGGTGCGCGAAAACGTGGCGATATAGGGAAAGGTATCAGAGGTGTGCGAAAACACAATGATATTGGGGGAAGCTATGGGAGGTCCGGGAAAACACAGCGATACAGGAGAAGCTATGAGAGTTGCACAAAAACACAGTGACTTGGGGAAAGCGATGAGAGGTGTGGGAAAACATCGCAATATAAGGGAAGCCATGTGAGGTGCGCGAAAAACAGCAAAAAATGGGAAGCTATGGGAGGTGCGTGAATACACCGCGATATAGGAGAAGGGTGTGAGATGTGGCGAAAACGCATCGATATAGTGGAAGGTATGAGTGGTGCGCGAAAGCACAACGATATAGGGGTAGGTATACGAGGTGCGCGAAAACACAGCGATATAGGGGAAGATATGAGAGGCTTGCAAAAACACGCATTACAGGGGTAGGTATGAGAGGTACGCGAAAACACATCAATACCAGGGAAGCTATGAGAGGTGCGTGAAAACACATCGATACAGGGGAAGTATAGAAACATAGAAACATAGAAAATAGGTGCAGGAGTAGGCCATTCGGCCCTTCGAGCCTGCACCGTCATTTATTATGATCATGGCTGATCATCCAACTCAGAACACCGCCCCAGCCTTCCCTCCATACCCTCTGATCCCCGTAGCCACAAGGGTCATATCTAACTCCTTCTTAAATATAGTCAATGAACTGGCCTCAACTGTTTTCTGTGGCAGAGAATTCCACAGATTCACCACTCTCTGTGTGAAGAAGTTTTTCCTAATCTCGGTCCTAAAAGGCTTCCCCTTTATCCTCAAACTGTGACCCCTTATTCTGGACTTCCCCAACATCGGGAACAATCTTCCTGCATCTAGCCTGTCCAATCCCTTTAGGATTTTATACGTTTCAATCAGATCCCCCTTCAATCTTCTAAATTCCAACGAGTACAAGCCCAGTTCATCCAGTCTTTCTTCATATGAAAGTCCTGCCATCCCAGGAATCAATCTGGTAAACCTTCTCTGTACTCCCTCTATGGCAAGGATGTCTTTCCTCAGATTAGGGGACCAAAACTGCACACAATACTCCAGGTGTGGTCTCACCAAGGCCTTGTACAACTGCAGTATTACCTCCCTGCTCCTGTACTCGAATCCTCTCGCTATAAATGCCAGCATACCATTCACCTTTTTCACCACCTGCTGTACCTGCATGCCCACTTTCAATGACTGGTGTATAATGACACCCAGGTCTCGGTGCACCTCCCCTTTTCCTAATCGGCCACCAATCAGGTAATAATCTGTTTTCCTATTTTTGCCACCAAAGTGGATAACTTCACATTTATCCACATTAAATTGCATCTGCCATGAATTTGCCCACTCACCCAACCTATCCAAGTCACTCTGCATCCTCTTAGCATCCTCCACACAGCTAACACTGCCACCCAGCTTCGTGTCATCTGCAAACTCGGAGATGCTGCATTTAATTTCCTCATCCAAGTCATTAATATATATTGTAAACAACTGGGGTCCCAGCACTGAGCCTTGCGGTACCCCACTAGTCACCGCCTGCCATTCTGAAAAGGTCCCGTTTATTCCCACACTTTGCTTCCTGTCTGCTAACCAATTCTCCATCCACATCAATACCTTACCCCCAATGTCGTGTGCTTTAAGTTTGCACACTAATCTCCTGTGTGGGACCTTGTCAAAAGCCTTTTGAAAATCCAAATATACCACATCCACTGGTTCTCCCCTATCCACTCTACTAGTTACATCCTCAAAAAATTTTATGAGATTCGTCAGACATGATTTTCCTTTCACAAATCCATGCTGACTTTGTCCGATGATTTCACCGCTTTCCAAATGTGCTGTTATCACATCTTTGATAACTGACTCCAGCAGTTTCCCCACCACCGACGTTAGGCTAACCGGTCTATGATTCCCTGGTTTCTCTCTCCCTCCTTTTTTAAAAAGTGGGGTTACATTAGCCACCCTCCAATCCTCAGGAACTAGTCCAGAATCTAACGAGTTTTGAAAAATTATCACTAATGCATCCACTATTTCTTGGGCTACTTCCTTAAGCACTCTAGGATGCAGACCATCTGGCCCTGGGGATTTATCTGCCTTCAATCCCTTCAATTTACCTAACACCACTTCCCTACTAACAAGTATTTCGCTCAGTTCCTCCATCTCACTGGACCCTCTGTCCCCTACTATTTCTGGAAGATTATTTATGTCCTCCTTAGTGAAGACAGAACCAAAGTAATTATTCAATTGGTCTGCCATGTCCTTGCTCCCCATAATCAATTCACCTGTTTCTGTCTGCAGGGGACCTACATTTGTCTTTACCAGTCTTTTCTTTTTTACATATCTATAAAAGCTTTTACAGTCAGTTTTTATGTTCCCTGCCAGTTTTCTCTCATAATCTTTTTTCCCCTTCCTAATTGAGAGGTGCACGAAACAAAACGATATAGGGGTAGGTATGCGAAGGTGCGCAAACACATATCGATCTACTTGAAGGCATGAGAGGTGCGTGAAAATAACAAAATAGGGGAAGCTATGTAAGGTGCGTGAAAACACATCGATATATGGGTAGCTATGAGAGGTGCGAGAAAACAAATCAATATAGGGGAAGCTACGGGAGGTGCGCAAAATCACAGCGATATCAGGGAAGCTATGGGATGTGTGCGAAAGCACAGCGATACAGGGGAAGATATAAGAGGTGCACGAAAAGACAGCCATGTTGGGGAATCTATGGAAAGGTGCGCAAAAACACAGCGATAATTGGAAGGTATGGGAGGTGCGCAAAAACACAGCGCTATAGTAGAAGATATGAGAGGTGCACGAAATCACAGTGTTATCGGGGAATCTAAGGGAGGTGCGCGAAAACACAGCGATGTAGGGGAAGCTATGTGAGGTGCACCAGAACACTGCAATATGGGGGAAGATATGAGAGGTGCACAAAAACACAACGATTTGCGGAAAGCGATGAGAGGTGCGCGAAAACATGGTGAAAAAGGGGAAACTATGAGAGATCTGCGAAAAAACGCGTTATAGAGGCAGGTATGAGAGGTGCGCGAAAACACATCGATACGTGGAAGCTACACGAGTTGCACGAAAACACGTCGATATAGTGGAAGGTATGAGAGGTGCACAAAACCACAATGACATAGGGAAAGCTGTGCGAGGTGCATGAAAACACAGCTATATAGCGGAAGCTATGAGAGGTGCGGGAAAACACGGTGATATAAGGGAAGGGATGAAGTGCGCGAACACATCGATATAGTGGAAGGTATGAGAGGTGCGCAAAAACTCAACGATAACGCGGAAGGTATGCGAGGTACAGAAAACACAGCGATCTAGGGGAAGCTATGAGAGGTGTGCGAAAACACGGCAATATAGGGGAAGCTATGAGAGGGGAGCGTTAGCTCAGTGATATATGGGACGGTATGAGAGGTACACAAAAACAGAACGATATAGCGGAAGCTGTAGGAGGTGTGCGAAAACCATAGCGATATAGGGAAAACTATGAGAGGTGCGCGAAAACTCACCGATATATATTCAAAACTACGAGAGGTGCGCGAAAACAGAGCGATATAGGGGAAGATATGAGAGGTGAGAGAAAACACAGCAATATAGTGGAAGCTATGGGAGGTGTGCAAAAACATGGCGATATAGGGGACGCTTTGTGAGGTGCGCGAAAACTCAGCGATCTAGGGGAAGTTATGAGAGATGTGCGAAAACATCACCATATATGGCAAGCTATGAGAGGTGTGCGAAAACAGTGATATAGCGGAAGCTATGGGAGGTATAGAAACATAGAAACATAGAAAATAGGTGCAGAGAGTAGGCCATTCGGCTCTTCGAGCCTGCACCGCCATTTATTATGATCATGGTTGATCATCCAACTCAGAACCCTGCACCAGCCTTCCCTCCATACCCCGATCCCCGTAGCCACAAGGGCCATATCTAACTCCCTCTTAAATATAGTCAATGAACTGGCCTCAACTGTTTCCTGTGGCAGAGATTTCCACAGATTCACCATTCTCTGTGTGAAGAAGTTTTTCCTAATCTCGGTTCTAAAAAGCTTCCCCTTTATCCTCAAACTGTGACCCCTCGTTCTGGACTTCCCCAACATCGGGAACAGCGGAAGGTATGCGAGGTACGCGAAAACACGGCGATATAGGGGAAGCTATGAGCGGAGAGCGTTATCTCAGTGAATACATTGGACGGTACGAGAGGTGCACAAAAGCACAGCCATATAGGGGAAGCTATGGGAGGTGCACAAAAACATAGCGATATAGGGAAATCTATGAGAGGTGTGCGTAAATGCAGCGATATATGGGAAGTTACGAGAGGTGCGCGAAAACAGAGCGATTTAGGAGAAGATATGAGAGGTGAGAGAAAACACAGCGATATAGTGGAAGCTATGGGAGGTGTGTGAACACATGGCATTATAGTAGAAAATATGAGAGATGCACGAAAATACAGTGATGTAGGGGAAGGTATGAGCGGTGCACGAAAACACAGCGATATATGGGAAACCATGGGAAGTGCACGACAACAGAGCGATATAGGGGAAGGTATCAGAGGAGTGAGAAAAGACGGCGATATAGGGGAAGCTATGGGAGGTGTGCGAAAACATGGCAATATAGGGGACGCTATGTGAGATGCGCGAAAACACAGCGATCTAGGGGAATTTATGAGAGGTGTGCGAACACATCATCATATATGGCAAGCTATGAGACGTGTGTGAAAACTGCGATATAGCGGAAGCTATGGGAGGTACGCGAAAACACAGCAATATAGGGGAAGCTATGAAAGCTGCTCGATAACACAGCGACATAGGGGAAGACGTGAGAAGTGCGCGAAAACACGACGATATATGGGAAGCTATAAGAGGTGCGCGAAAACACAGCGATATAGGGGAAGGTATCAGAGGTGTGTGAAAATACAACGATATTTTGGAAGCTATAGGAGGTGCGGGAAAACACAGCGATACAGGAGAAGCTATGAGAGGTGCGTGAAAACACAGCGACACAGAGGAAGCTATGAGAGGTCTGCAAAAAACGCGTTATAGGGGCAGGTATGAGAGGTGTGCGAAAATACATCGATATCAGGGAAGCTACGAGAGGTGCGCGAAAACACATTGATATATGGAAGGTATGAGAGGTGCACAAATACAAAACGATATAGGGGTAAGTACGCGAGTTGCGCGAAAACACAGCGATATAGGGGAAGCTATGGAAGGTGCGCAAACACACATCGATATACTTGAAGTTATGAGAGGTGCACGAAATCACAACGATATAGGGGAAGCTATGGGAGGTGTGCAAAAACATGGCAATATAGGGGACGCTATGTGAGATGCGCGAAAACACAGCGATCTAGGGGAATTTATGAGAGGTGTGCGAACACATCGTCATATATGGCAAGCTATGAGACGTGTGTGAAAACTGCGATATAGCGGAAGCTATGGGAGGTATGCGAAAACACAGCAATATAGGGGAAGCTATGAAAGCTGCTCGATAACACAGCGACATAGGGGAAGACGTGAGAAGTGCGCGAAAACACGACGATATATGGGAAGCTATAAGAGGTGCGCGAAAACACAGCGATATAGGGGAAGGTATCAGAGGTGTGTGAAAATACAATGATATTTTGGAAGCTATGGGAGGTGCGGGAAAACACAGCGATATAGGAGAAGCTATGGGAGGTGCGCGAAAACACAGCGACACAGAGGAAGCTATGAGAGGTCTGCAAAAAATGCGTTATAGGGGCAGGTATCAGAGGTGTGCGAAAATACATCGATATCAGGGAAGCTACGAGAGGTGCGCGAAAACACATTGATATATGGAAGGTATGAGAGGTGCACAAATACAAAACGATATAGGTGTAAGTACGCGAGTTGCGCGAAAACACAGCGATATAGGGGAAGCTATGGAAGGTGCGCAAACACACATCGATATACTTGAAGTTATGAGAGGTGCACGAAATCACAACGATATAGGGGAAGCTATGGAAGGTGCGCGAAAACACAGCAATATAGGGGAAGCTATGAGAGGTGCAAGAAAACACAGTGATATAGGGGAAGCTACAGGAGGTGCGCGAAATCACAGCAATATCGGGGAAGCTATATGAGGTGTGCTAAAGCACAGCGATACAGGGGAAGGTATAAGGGGTGCGCAAAAACACAGCCATATTGAGGAATCTATGGGAGGTTCGGGAAAAGACAGCGATTTTAGCATTTTTAAGGGGTACAGGGGTTTTTTATAGAATATGACGAATAAACAGGAATAGGATACTAGGATGGTCAAAGATGGGAGGGTGAAGTGTAGGTTTGTATATATATGTGTGTGTGATTGGGTGAAGGGATTTAGAATGTATGTCTAGTGCACATTCTGGAGCAGAAGGTGGCGGTAATGCACCATTAAGCTGGATGCCAACCGCCGTAAAACAAGATACAGAGACAGAAGACAGCGATAACTGGAAGCTATGGGAGGAGCATGAAAACACAGCCATATTGGGGAATCTATTGGAGGTGCGCGAAAACACAGCAATGTAGGGGATGCTATGTGAGGAGCACCAGAACAAAAATATATGGGGGTAGATGTGAGAAGTGCGCAAAAAGACAGCGATTTGGGGAAAGCGATGAGAGGTGCGCGAAAACATCGCAATATATGGGAAATTATGAGAGGTGCGCGAAACCACAGTGAAAAAAGGGAAGCTATGCGAGGTGCATGAAAACACAGAGATATAGGGGAAGGTATGAGAAGTGCGCGAAAACACATCGATAAAGTGGAAGATATGCGAGGAACGCGTAAACACAGCGATATAGGGGAAGCTATGAGAGATCTGCGAGAAAACACGTTATATGGGCAGGTATGAGAGGTGCACGAAAACACATCGATACAGGGGAAGCTACGAGAGGTGCGTGAACACATCGATATAGTGGAAGGTATGAGAGGTGCGCAAAAACTCAACGATATAGCGGAAGGTATGCGAGGTGCGTGAAAACACGGCGATATAGGGGAAGCTATGAGAGGGGAGCGTTATCTCAGCGATATATTGGATGGTATGAGAGGTGCACAAAAACACAGCGATATAGGGGAAGCTATGAGAGGTGCGCAAAAACACAACCATTTTAGGAAAGCTATGAGAGGTGCACGAAATCACAGCGATATAGGGGAAGGTATGAGAGGTGCACAAATACACAACGACATAGGGGAAGGTATGTGAGGTGCGCAAAAACACAGCGATTTGGGGGAAGCTAAGAGAGGTGCACGAAAACATTGCAAAATATGGAAAGCTATGAGAGGTGCACAAGAACACAATGATATAGGGGAAGGTATGATAGGCCCGTGAAAATACAGCGATGTAGGGGAACCTATGGGAGGTGCATGGAAATACAGTGATATAGGGGAAGCCATGGGAAGTGCACGACAACAGAGTGATATAGGGGACGATATCAGAGGAGTGAGAAAAGACGGTGATATAGGAGAAACTATGGGAGGTGTCCGAAAACATGAATATATAGGGACGCTATCTGAGGTGCGCAAAAACACAGCAATATAGGGGAAGCTATGAAAGCTGCTCGATAACACAGCGATATAGGGGAAGATGTGAGAGGTGCGCGAAAACACAGCGATACAGGGGAAGCTATGGGAGGTGTGCGAAAAAACGGCGATACAGGGGAAGCTATGAGAGGTCTGCAAAAACACGCGTTATAGGGGTAGGTATGAGAGGTGTGCGAAAACACATCGATATCAGGGAAGCTACGAGTGCTGCGCGAAAACACATTGATATATGGAAGGTATGAGAGATGCACAAAAACAAAACGATATAGGGGTAGATATGCGAGTTGCGCGAAACCACAGCAACATAGAGGAAACTATGGAAGGTGCGCAAACACAGATCGATATACTTGAAGGTATGAGAGGTTCGCGAAATCACAACGATATAGGGGAAGCTATGTGAGGTGTGCTAAAGCACAGCGATACAGGGGAATGTATAAGGGGTGTGCGAAAAAAAAGCCATATTGGGGAATCTATGGGAGGTTCGCGAAAACACAGCGATGTAGGGGAAGCTATGTGAGGTGCACCAGAGCACGGCAATATGGGGGAAGATATGAGAGGTGTGCAAAAACACAGCTATTTGGGGAAAGCGATGAGAGGTGCGCAAAATCAATACAATATATGGAAAGTTATGACAGGTGCACGAGAACACAGCAACACAGGAGAGGTTATGATAGGCACGCGAAAACACAGCGATGTTGGGGAACCTGTGGGAGGTGCATGAAAACACAGCGGCATATGGGAAGCTATGGGAGGTGCACGAAAACAGAGCGATATGGGAGAAGGTATGAGAGGTGCAAGAAAACACAGCAATATAGTGGAAGCTATGGGAGGTGCGTGAAAAGACGAAGATATAAGAGAATGTATGAGAGGTGCGTGAAAACACAGCAATTTGGGGGAAGCTATGAGAGGTGCACGAAAACATTGCAATATATGGAAAGCTATGAGAGATGCACGAGAACACAATGATATAGGGGAAGGTATGATAGGCACGTGAAAACACAGCAATGTAGGGGAACCTATGGGAGGTGCATGGAAACACAGCGATATAGGGGAAGTTATGAGAGGTGCGGGAAAACACATCGATATAGCAGAACCTACGAGACGTGTGCGGAAACGCAGTGATATTGTGGAAGGTATGAGAAGTGCGCGGAAACACAGCGATATATGGGAAGCTATGGGAGGTGCATGAAAACAGAGAGTTATAGGGGAAGATATGAGAGTTGCAAGAAAACACAGCAATATAGGGGAAGCTATGGGAGGTGCATGAAAACACAGAGATGTAGGGGAAGCTATGAGAGGTGCGCAAAAACACAGCAATTTCAGGAAAGCTATGAGAGGTGCGCAAAAACACAGCGATATAGGGGAAGCTATGAGAGGTTTGCGAAAAAATGTGTTATAGAGGCAGGTATGAAAGGTGAGTGAAAACACATCGATACAGGTGAAGGTATGAGAGGTGCACAAAAACACAACGACATAGGGGAAGGTATGCGAGTTACGTGAAAACACGGCAATCTAGAGGAAGGTATGAGAGGTGCGCGAAAACACAGTGATACAGGGGAAGCTATGGAAGGTGTGCAAACACACATCGATATACTTGAAGGTCTGAGAGGTGTGCGAAAACACAACGATACAGTGGAAGCTATGAGAGGTGCGCAAAAACACAGCGCTATAGGGGAAGGTATGAGAGGTGCAAAAAATTACAGCGATGTCGGGATGCTATGGGAGGTGTGCGAAAACCACTGCGAAACAGTGGAAGGTATAAGAGGTGCACGAAAACATAGCCATATTGGGGAATCTATGGGAGGTGCGCGAAAACACAGCGATGTAGGGAAAGCTATGTGAGGTGCACCAGAACATGGCAATATGGGGGAAGATATGAGAGGTGCGCAAAAACACAGCTATTTGGGGAAAGCGATGAAAGGTGCGCGAAAACACAGCGATTTGGGGGAAGCTATGAGAGGTGCGCGAAATCAATACAATATATGGAAAGCTATGACAGGTGCACGAGAACACAGCAACACAGGAGAGGTTATGATAGGCACGCGAAAACACAGCGATGTTGGGGAACCTATGGGAGGTGCATGAAAAAATAGCGATATAGGGGAAATTATGAGAGGTGCGCGAAAACACATCGATAGAGGGGAAGCTACAAGAGGTACGCAAAAACACAGCGAATTGGGGAAAGCGATGAGAGGTGCACGAAAACATCGCAATATATGGGAAGCTATGAGAGGTGCGCAAAAACACGGCGAGAAATGGGAAGCTACGGGAGGTGCGCGAAAACACAACCATATAGGGGAAGGTATGAGAGGTGCGAGAAAACACAGCGATATAGGGGAAGCTATGGTAGGTACGTGAAAACATGGCGTTATGGGGGAAGCTATGGTAGGTGCGTGAAAACATGGCGTTATGGGAGAAAGTATGAGAGGTGCGCGAAAACACAGCGATGTAAGGGAAGGTATGAGTGGTGCGCGAAAAGACAACGATATATGGGAAGCCAGGGAAGGTGCACGACAACAGAGAGATACAGGGGAAGGTAGCAGAGGTGCCAGAAAATGCAGCGATATAGGGGAAGCTATGTGAGGTGCATGAAAACACAGCGATCTAGGGGAAGCTATGAGAGGTGCGCGAAAACACAGCGATATAGGGGAAGCTATGGGAGGTATGCGAGAAATCAGCGATACAGGGGAAGCTATGAGAGGTCTGCGAAAACACGCGTAATAGAGGCAGGTATGAGAGGTGTGCGAAAACACATCGATACCAGGGAAGCTACGAGAGGTGCGCAAAAACACATCAATATAGAGGATGGTATAAGAGGTGCACAAAAACAAAACGACATAGGGGTAGGTATGTGAGGTACGCGAAAACACAGTGATATAGGGGAAGATATGGAAGGTGCGCAAACACACATCGATATACTTGAAGGTATGAGAGGTGCGCGAAAACAAAACGATATAGGGGAAGCTGTGCAAGGTGCGCGAAAACACAGTGATATAGGGGAAGGTATGACAGGTGCGAGAAAACACAGTGATATAGGGGAAGCTACGGGAGGTGCGCAAAATCACAGCGATTTCAGGGAAGCTATGGGAGGTGCGCGAAAGCACAGCGATACGGGGAAAGTATAAGTGGTGCGTGAAAACACAGCCATATTGGGAAATATATGGGAGGTGCGCGAAAACACAATGATAATGGGAAGGTATGGGAGGTGCGTAAAACACAGCGCTATAGGGGAAGATATGAGAGGTGCACGAAAATATCGCCATATATGGCAAGCTATGAGAGGTGTGCTAAAACAGCGATATAGCGGAAGCAGTGGGAGGTATGCGAAAACACAGCAATACATGGGAAGTCATGAAAGCTGTTTGATAACACAGCGATATAGGGAAAGATGTGAGAGGTGCGCGAAAACGCGACGATATAGGGGAAGGTATCAGAGGTGTGTGAAAACATAATGATACTAGGGAAGCTATGGGAGGTGCGGGAAAACACAGAGATATAGGAGAAGCTATGAGAGGTGCGCAAAAACACAGTGATTTGGGGAAAGCGATGAGATGTGCAGGAAAACATCACAATATATGGGTAGCTATGAGAGGTGTGCGAAAACACAGCGATATAGGGGAAGGTATAAGAGGTGCAAAAAAACACAACAATATAGGGGAAGCTATGAGAGCTGCGAGAAAACACAGCGATATAGGGGAATCTATGGGAGGTGCTCGAAAACACAGCGATAATGGGAAGGTATGGGAGGTGCGCAAAAACACAGCACTATAGGGTAAGATATGAGAGGTGCACAAAATCACAGCGGTATCGGGGAAGCTATGGCAGGTGTGCGAAAACGCAGCGAAACAGGGGAAGGTATAAGAGATGCATGAAAACACAGCCATATTGGGGAATCTATGGGAGGTGCGCAAAAACACAGCGATTTGGGGAAAGCGATGAGAGGTGTCCGAGAACGTCGCAATATATGGGAATCTATGAGAGGTGTGCAAAAACACGGCAAAAAAGGGGAAGCTATGCGAGGTGTATGAAAACACTGCGATATAGGGGAATGTATAAGAAGTGCGCGAAAAAACACCGATAGAGTGGAAGGTATGAGAGGTGCGCAAACACACATCGATATACTTGAAGGTATGAGAAGTGCATGAAAACACAGAGATATAGAGGAAGCTATGGAAGGTGCGCAAACACACATCGATATACTTGAAGGTATGAGAGGTGCGCGAAAACACAACGGTATAGGGGAAGCTATGAGAGCTGCGAGAAAACACAGCGATATAGGGGAATCTATGGGAGGTGCTCGAAAACACAGCGATAATGGGAAGGTATGGGAGGTGCGCAAAAACACAGCACTATAGGGTAAGATATGAGAGGTGCACAAAATCACAGCGGTATCGGGGAAGCTATGGGAGGTGTGCGAAAACGCAGCGAAACAGGGGAAGGTATAAGAGATGCATGAAAACACAGCCATATTGGGGAATCTATGGGAGGTGCGCAAAAACACAGCGATTTGGGGAAAGCGATGAGAGGTGTCCGAGAACGTCGCAATATATGGGAATCTATGAGAGGTGTGCAAAAACACAGCGAAAAAGGGGAAGCTATGCGAGGTGTATGAAAACACTGCGATATAGGGGAATGTATAAGAAGTGCGCGAAAACACACCGATAGAGTGGAAGGTATGAGAGGTGCGCAAACACACATCGATATACTTGAAGGTATGAGAAGTGCGTGAAAACACAGAGATATAGAGGAAGCTATGGAAGGTGCGCAAACACACATCGATATACTTGAAGGTATGAGAGGTGCGCGAAAACACAACGATATAGGGGAAGCTATGCAAGGTGCGCGAAAACACAACAATATAGGGGAAGCTATGAGAGCTGCGAGAAAACACAGCGATATAGGGGAACCTATGGGAGGTGCTCGAAAACACAGCGATAATGGGAAGGTATGGGAGGTGCGCAAAAACACAGCACTATAGGGTAAGATATGAGAGGTGCACAAAATCACAGCGGTATCGGGGAAGCTATGGGAGGTGTGCGAAAACACAGCGAAACAGGGGAAGGTATAAGAGATGCATGAAAACGCAGCCATATTGGGGAATCTATGGGAGGTGCGCAAAAACACAGCGATTTGGGGAAAGCGATGAGAGGTATCCGAAAACATCGCAATATATGGGAAGCTAAAAGAGGTGCACGAAAACACGGCGAAAAAAGGGAAGCTATGGGAGGTGTATGAATATACAGCGATATAGGGGGAGGTATGAGAATTGCGCGAAAACACATCGATATAGTGTAAGGTATGCGAGGTGCGCGAAAACACAGCGATATAGGGGAAGCTATGAGAGGTGCACGAAAACACGGTGATATAGGGGAAGCTATGAGAGGGGAGCGTTATCTGAGCGATATATGGGACGGTATGAGATGTGCATGAAATCACAGCGATATCGGGATGCTATGGGAGGTGTGCGAAAACACAGCGATGCAGGGGAAGGTATAAGAGGTGCATGAAAACACAGCCATATTGGGGAATCTATAGGAGGTGCGCGAAAACACAGCGATTTGGGGAAAGCGATGAGAGGTGTCCGAGAACGTCGCAATATATGGGAAGCTATGAGAGGTGTGCGAAAACACGGCGAAAAAGGGGAAGCTATGCGAGGTGTATGAAAACACTGCGATATAGGGGAATGTATGAGAAGTGCGCGAAAACACACCGATAGAGTGGAAGGTATGAGAGGTGCGCAAAAACTCAACGATATAGAGGAAGGTATGCAAGGTGCGCGAAAACACATCGACATAGGGGAAGCCATGAGAGGGGAGCGTTATATGAGCGATATATAGGACGGTATGAGAGGTGCACAAAAACACAGCGATATAGGGGCAGGTATGAGAGGTTCGCGAAAACACATCGATACAGGGGAAGCTACGAGAGGTGCGTGAACACATCGATATAGTGGAAGGTATGAGAGGTGCGCAAAAACATAATGATATAGCGGAAGGTGTGCGAGGTGCGCGAAAACACGGCGATATAGGGGAAGCTATGAGACGTGTGCGAAAACAGCAATATGGCAGAAGCAGTGGGAGGTATGCGAAAACACAACAATATATGGGAAGCCATGAAAGCTGTTTGATAACACAGCGATATAGGGAAAGATGTGAGAGGTTTGCGAAAACCCGGCGATATAGCGGAAGGTATCAGAGGTGTGCGAAAACACAGTGATATTGGGGAAGCTATGGGAGGTGCGGGAAAACACAGCGATATAGGAGAAGCTATGAGAGGTGCGCAAAAACACAGTGATTTCAGGAAAGCGATGAGAGGTGCGGGAAAACATTGCAATATATGGAAAGCTATGAGAGGTGCGCGAAAACATGGCGAAAAATGGGACGCTATGGGAGATTCGTGAAAACACATCGATACAGTGGAAGGTGTGAGAGGTGCGCGAAAACACAACGATATATGGGAAGCTATCAGAGGTCTGTAAAAACACGCGTCATAGGGGCAGGTATGAGAAGTGCGTCAAAACACATCGATACTAGGGAAGCTATGAGAGGTGCGCAATAACACATCGATATAGTGGAAGGTATAAGAGGTGCACAAAAACAAAACGACATAGGGGTAGGTATGCGAGGAGCGCGAAAACACAGAGATATAGAGGAAGCTATGGAAGGTGCGCAAACACACATCGATATACTTGAAGGTATGAGAGGTGCGCGAAAACACAACGATATAGGGGAAGCTATGCAAGGTGCGCGAAAACACATCGATATAGTGTAAGGTATGCGAGGTGCGCGAAAACACAGCGATATAGGGGAATCTATGGGAGGTGCTCGAAAACACAGCAATAATGGGAAGGTATGGGAGGTGCGCAAAAACACAGCACTATAGGGTAAGATATGAGAGGTGCACAAAATCACAGCGGTATCGGGGAATCTATGGGAGGTGTGCGAAAACACAGCAAAACAGGGGAAGGTATAAGAGATGCATGAAAACACAGCCATATTGGGGAATCTATGGGAGGTGCGCTAAAACACAGCGATTTGGGGAAAGCGATGAGAGGTATCCGAAAACATCGCAATATATGGGAAGCTAAAAGAGGTGCACGAAAACACGGCGAAAAAAGGGAAGCTATGGGAGGTGTATGAAAATACAGCGATATAGGGGGAGGTATGAGAATTGCGCGAAAACACATCGATATAGTGTAAGGTATGCGAGGTGCGCGAAAACACAGCGATATAGGGGAAGCTATGAGAGGTCTGCGAGGAAACGCATTATAGTGGCAGGTATGACAGGTGCGCAAAAACTCAATGATATAGCGGAAGGCATGTGAGGTGCGCAAAAACACAGCGATATAGGGGAAGCTATGAGAGGTGCACGAAAACACGGCGATATAGGGGAATCTATGGGAGGTGCGCGAAAACATAACGATATAGGGAAAGCTATGAGAGGTGAAAGAAAACACAGCAATATAGTGGAAGCTATGGGAGGTGTGTGAAAACACGGCATTATAGTAGAAATTATGAGAGGTGCATGAAAACACAGCGATGTAGGGGAAGGTATGAGTAGTGCACGAAAAAACAGCGATATTTGTGAAGCCATGGGAAGTGCATGACAACAGAGCGATATAGTGGAAAGTATCAGAGGAGTGAGAAAACACAGCGATATTGGGGAAGCTATGGGAGGTGTGCGAAAACGTGGCGATATAGGAGACGCTATGTGAGATGCCCGAAAACACAGCGATCTACGGGAAGTTATGAGAGGTGTGCGAAAACATCGCCATATATGGCAAGCTATGAGAGGTGTGCGAAAACACAGCGATGCAGGGGAAGGTATGAGAGGTGCTCGATAACACAGCGATATAGTGGAAAATGTGAGAGGTGCACGAAAACACAGCGATATAGGGGAATGTATCAGAGGTGTGCGAAAACACAATGATATTAGGGAAGGTATGGGAGGTGTGCGAAAACACAGCGATACAGGGGAAGGTATGAGACGTGCGCGACAACACAGCCATATTGGGGAAGCTATAAGTGGTGCGCGAAAACACAGCCATGTAGGGGAAGTTATGGGAGGTGCACGACAACACAGCGATACAGGAGAAGGTTTCAGAGGTGAGAGAAAACACAGCGATATAGGGGAAGCTATGGGAGGTGCGAGAAAACACAGCAATATAGGGGTAGGTATGCGAGGTGCGTGAAAACACAGTGCGATATGTGAAATTATGGGAGGTTCGCGAAAACACGGCGATATAGGCACAGCTGTGAAAGGTCAGCAAAAACACAGCAATATAGGGGAAGGTATGAGAGGTGCATGAAAACACCGCGATTTGGGGGAAGCTATGAGAGGTGCGTGAAATCAATGCAATATATGGAAAGCTATGAGACGTGCACGAAAACACAGCAACAGAGGGGAGGGTATGATAGGCATGCAAATACACAGCGATCTAGGTAAACCTATGGGAGGTGCATGAAAACACAGCGATATAGGCGAAGTTGTGAGCGGTGCGCGAAAACACCGATATAGGGGAGGCTACGAGAGGTGCGCAAAAACACAGCGATATAGTGGAAGGTATGAGAGGTGCGTGAAAACACAATGATAGATGGGAAGCTATGGGGGGTGCACAAAAACACAGCGATCTAAGGGAAGTTATGAGAGGTGTGCGAAAATATCGCTATATATGGCAAGCTATGAGAGGTGTGCTAAAACAGCGATACAGCGGAAGCAGTGGGAGGTATGCGAAAACACAGCAATATATGGGAAGCCATGAAAGCTGTTAGATAACACAGCGATATAGGGAAAGATGTGAGAGGTGTGCGAAAACTCGGCAATATAGGGGAAGGTATCAGAGGTGAGCAAGAACACAATGATATTGGGGAAGTCATGGGAGGCGCGGGAAAACACAGCGATATAGGTGAAGCTACGAGAGGTGCGCAAAAACACAGTGATTTGGGGAAAGAGTGACAGGTGCAGGAAAACATTGCAATATATGGGAAGCTATGAGAGGTGCGCGAAAACACGGCGAAAAATGGGAAGTTATGGGAGATGCGTGAAAACACAGCGATATAGGGGAGGTATGAGAGGTGGCGAAAAGACAACGATATAGAGGAAGGAATGCGAGGTGCGCAAAAACACAGCGATATAGGGGAAGCTATGAGAGATGTGCGAAAACACATCGATATAGGGGAAGCCACGGGAGTTGTGCGAAATCACAGCGATGTCGGGGAAGCTATGGGAGGTGTGCGAGTGCACAGCGATACAGGGGAAGGTATAAGAGGTGCACGAAAACACAGCCATATTGGGGAATCTATGGGAGGTGCGCGAAAGCACAGCGATGTAGAGGAAGCTAGGTGAGGTGGACCAGAACACGGCAATATGGGGGAAGATATGAGAGGTGCGCGAAAACACATCAATACAGGGGAAGCTACGAGAGGTGCGCAAAATCACATCGATATAGTGGAAGGTTTGAGAGGTGCACAAAAACACAACGACATAGGGGCCGGTTTGCGAGGTGCGCAAAGACACATCGATATAGGGGAAGCTATGAGAGGTGCGCGAAAACACGGCGCTATAGGGGATGGGATAAGAGGTGCACGAGAACACATGAATACAGGGGAAGCTTCGAGAGGTGCGCGAGCACATCGATATAGTGGAAGGTATGAGAGGTGCGCAAAAACTCAAAGATATAGTGGAAGGTATGCGAGGTGCGCGAAATCACAGTATAGGGGACGTTATGAGATGTGCATGAAAACACGGCGATATAGGGGAAGGTATGAGAAGTGCACGAAGGCACAGCGATATAGGGGATGCTATGGGAGGTGCGCGAAAACACAGTGATATAGGGGACGGTATGAGATGTGTATGAAAACACGGCGATATATGGGAAGCTATGAGAGGTGTGCTAAAACACGTCGAGATAGGGGAAAGTATGAGAGGTGCACAAAAAGTTGGCGTTACAGGGGAATGCATCAGAGGTGCCAGAAAACACAGCGATGTAGTGGAATACATGAGAGGTGCGCAAAAACAGGGCAATGTAGTGGAAGCTATGCGATGTGCATGAAAACAGGGCGATATAGGGTAAGGTAAAGGAGAGGTGTGCGAGAACACGGCGATATAGGGGAAATTAAGTGAGGTGTGCGAAAACACAGCGATACGGGAGAATGTATCAGATGTGCGAGAAAGCACAGCGATATAGAGGAAGTATTGAGAGGAGCGAAAACATAGCGATCTAGGTGAAGACATGAGAGGTGCGTGAAAACACGGCGATATAGGGGAAGCTATGAGAGGTGAGCAATAACACAGCGATAAAGGTGAATCTATGGGATGTGAGCGAAAAGACAGTGATATAGGGGAAGCAATGTGAGGTGCTCGAAAACACAGCGATATAGGGGATGCTATGGGAGCTGCGTGAATACACAGTGATATAGGGGACGTGATGAGATGTGCATGAAAACGCAGCGATATTAGGGAAGGTATGAGAGGTGCACAAAAACACAGCGATATAGGAGAAGTTATGAGAGGTAAGCGAAAACACAGCGATATAGGGGAAGGTATGAAAGGTGCACGAAAACACAGAGATATATACGGGAAAGAATGGGAGGTGCACGAATACACAGCGATATAGGGGACGTTATGAGATGTGCATGAAAACACAGCCATATAGGGGAAGCTATGAGAGGTGCACGAAAACGCAGTGATATAAGGGAAGGTATAGGAAGTGCGCGAAAACAGGGCAATATAGGGGAAGGTATGAGAGGTGCACGAAAACGCAGCGATATAAGGGAAGGTATAGAAGGTGCGCGAAAACTGGGCGATATAAGGGAAGGTATGAGAGGAGCACGAAGGCACAGCGATATAGAGGATGCTATGGGAGGTGCGCGAAAACACAGCGATATAGGAGACGGTATGAGATGTGCATAAAAACATGGCGATATAGGGGGAGGTATGAGAGGTGCGCGTAAATACGGCGATATAGGGGAAAGTATGAGAGGTGCGCGAAAACTTGGTGTTACAGGGGAATGCATCGGAGGTGCCAGAAAACACAGCGATGTAGTGGAAGACATGAGAGGTGCGCGAAAACAGGGCAATATAGTGGAAGGTATGGGATGTGCGCGAAAACAGGGCGATATAGGGGAAGGTATGAGAGGTGCGCGAAAGCACAGTAATATAGGGGACGCTATGGAACGTGCGCGAAAACACAGTGATATAGGGGAAGGTATGAGAGGTGTGCGAGAACACGGCGATATAGGGGAAATTATGAGAGGTGTAAAAACACGGCGATACGGGAGAATGTATGAATTGTGCGAGAAAACACAGCGATATAGGGGAAGTATTGAGAGGAGCGAAAACATAGCGATCTAGGTGAAGACATGAGACGTGAGCAAAAACACGGCAATACAGGGGAAGCTATGAGAGATGAGCAATAACACAGCGATAGGGATGAATCTATGGGATGTGCGCGAAATGACAGCGATATAGGGGAAGGTATGAGAGGTGCGCAAGGCACAGTGATATAGGGGATGCTATGGGAGGAGCGCGAATTCGCAGCGATATAGGGGACGTGATGAGATGTGCATGAAAACAGCGATATTAGCGAAGGTATGAGAGGTTCACAAAAACACTGTGATATAGGAGAAGTTATGAGAGGTGTGTGAAAACACAGCGATATAAGGGAAGGTATGAAAGGTAAACGAAAACACAGCGATATAGGAGAAGTTATGAGAAGTGTGTGAAAACACAGAGATATAGGGGAAGGTATTACAGGTGCACGAATACACAGCGATATAGGGGACGGTATGGGAGGTGCGCGAAAACAGGGCAATATAGGGGAAGGAATGAGAGGTGCACGAAGGCACAGCGATATCGGGGATGCTATGGGAGGTGCGCAAAAGCACAGCGATATAGGAGACGGTATTGAGATGTGCATAAAAACATGGCGATATAGGGGGAGGTATGAGAGGTGCACGTAAACACGGCGATTTAGGGGTAAGTATGAAAGGTGCGCGAAACTTGGTGTTACAGGGAAATGTATCAGAGGTGCCAGAAAACACAGCGATGTAGTGAAAGACATGTGATGTGCGCGGAAACAGGGCAATATAGTGGAAGGTATGGGATGTGTGCGAAAACAGGGCGATATAGGGGAAGGTATGAGAGGTGCGCGAAGGCACAGCGATATAGGGGATGCTATGGGAGGTGCACGAATACACAGTGATATAGGGGACGTTATGAGATGTGCATAAAAACACGGCAATATAGGGGAAGTTATGAGAGGTGCGCAAAAATACAGCAATACAGGGGAAGCTATGAGAGGTGCGTGAAAACAGAGCGATATAGGGGACGCTATTGGACGTGCGCGAAAACACAGTGATATAGGGGAAGATATGAGAGGTGTGCGAGAACACGGCGATATAGGTGAAATTATGAGAGTTGCGCGAAAACACGTTGATACAGGGAACTGTATCAGAAGTGCGAGAACACAGAGCGATATAGGGGAAGTAATGAGAGGAGCGGAAACACAGCGATATAGGTGAAGAAATGAGAGGTGCGCATAAACACGGTGATATAGGGGAAGGTATGAGATGTGCGGAGAAACACAGCGATGTAGGCGAAGCCATGGGAGGTGCATGGGAAACAGGGCGATATAAGGGAAGGTATGAGCGATGCGTGAAGGCACAGCGATATAGGGGATGCTATGGGAGGTGCGTGAATACACAGAGATATAGGAGACGTTATGAGATGTGCATGAAAAAACGGTGATATTGGGGAAGCCATGAGAGGAGTGCGAAAATACAGCGATATAGGGGACGGTATGGGAGGTGTGCGAAAACAGGGCGACATAGGGGAAAGTATGAGAGGTGCGCGAAGGTATGAGAGGTGCGCGAAGGCACAGCGATATAGGGGATGCTATGGCAGTTGCGCGAATACACAGCGATATATGGGACGTTAAGAGATGTGCATGAAAATACGGCAATATAGGGGAAGGTATTGGAGCTGCACAAAAATACAGTGATATAGGAGAAGTTATGAGAGGTGCGTGAATAACACAGCGATATCAGGGAAGGTATGAGGGGTGCACGAAAACACAGCGATATTGGGGAAGGTATGAGAGGTGCGAAGGCACAGCGATATAAGGGATGCTATGAGAGGTGCGTGAATACACAGCGATATATGGGACGTGATGAGACGTGCATGAAAACGCAGCGATATCAGGGAAGGTATGAGAGGTGCACAAAAACACAGCGATATAGGAGAAGTTGTGAGAGGTGTGCGAAAACACAGCGATATAGGGGAAGGTATGAAATGTGCATGAAAACACAGCCATATAGGGGAAGTATTGAGAGGAGCGAAAACATAGCGATCTAGGTGAAGAAATGACAGGTGAGCAAAAACACGGTGATACAGGGGAAGCTATGAGGGGTGAGGATTAACACAGTGATAAAGCTGAATCTATGGGATGTGCGCGAAAAGACAGCGATATAGGGGAAGCTATGAGAGGTGCGCAAGGCACAGCGATATAGGGGAAGCTATGAGAGGTGCGCAAGGCACAGCGATATAGGGGAAGCTACGAGAGGTGCGCGAAAACAGGGCAATATAGTGGAAGCTATGGAAGGTGCGCAAAAACAGGGCGATATAGGGGAAGGTATGAGAGGTGTGCGAAAACACAGCGATATAGGGGACTTTATGGGAGGTGCGCGAATACACAGCGATATAGGGGACATTAAGAGATGTGCATGAAAACACGGCTATATTGGGGAAGCCATGAGAGGTGCACAAAATACAGCGATATAGGAGAAGTTATGAGAGGTGCACGAAAACACAGCGATATAGGGGAATGTATGGGGGGTGCATGAAAACAGGGCTATATAGGGGAAGGTAAGAGGGGTGCGCGAAGGCACAGCAATATAGGGGATGCTATGGGAGGTGCATGAAAACACAGCGATATAGGGGAATGTATGTGAAGTGCGCGAAAACAGGGCGATATAGGGGAAGGCAAGAGAGTTGGCGAAGGCACTGCTATATAGGGGAATGTATGGGAAGTGCGCGAAAACGGCGATACAAGGGAATGCATCAGAGGTGCGAGAAAACACAGCGATATAGGGGACGCTATGGGACGTGCGCAAAAACACAGTGATATAGGGGAAGGTATGAGAGGTCTGTGAGAACACAGCGATATAGGGGAAATTATAAGAGGTGTGCAAAAACATGGTGATACAGGGGAATGTTTCAGAGGTGCGAGAAAACACCGATATAGGGGAAGTAATGATTGGAGCTAAAACATAGCGATATAGGTGAAGACATGCGAGGTGTGCGAAAAAACGGCGATATAGGGGAAGTTATGAGAGATGAGCAATAACACAGCGATAAAGGTGAAGCTATGGGATGTGCGCGAAAAGACAGCGATATAGGGGAAGGTATGAGAGGTGTGCGAAAACAGCGATGTAGGCGAAGTTATGGGAGGTGTGCGAAAACACAGCGATATAGGGGACGGTATGAGACGTGCATGAATACACAGTGATATTGAGGAAGCCATGAGAGATGCGTGAAAACACAGCGAAATAGGGGAAAGTATAGGAGGTGCGCAAAAACAGGGCGATATTGGGGAAGGTGTGAGAGCTGCACGAAGGTACAGCGATATAGGGGCTGCTATGGGAGGTGCGCGAAAACACAGTGATATAGGGGACGGTATGAGATGTGTATGAAAACATGGTGATATAGGGGAAGCTATGAGAGGTGCACGAAAACACAGCGATATAGGGGAAGGTATGAGAGGTGCGCGAAAACTTGGCGTTACATGGGAATGCATCAGAAGTGCGAGAAAACACAGTGATGTAGGAGAAGACGTGAGAGTTCCGCGAAAACAGAGCAATATAGTGGAAGCTATGGGATGTGCGTGAAAACAGGGCGATATAGGGGAAGGTATGAGAGGTGCGTGAAAACACAACGATATAGGGGAAGGTATGAGAGGTGCGTGAAAACACAGCGATATAGGGGACATTATGAGATGTGCATAACAACACGGCGATATAGGGGAAGTTATGAGAGGTGCGCAAAAACATGGCGATACAGGGCAAGCTATGAGAGATGAGCAATAACACAGCAATAAAGGTGAATCTATGGGATGTGCGCAAAAATACAGCAGTTTAGGGGAAGGAATGAAGGGGCGCAAGGAACAGCGATATAGGGGAAGGTATGAGAGGTGCGCAAGGCACAGCGATATAGGGGGAGGTATGAGAGGTGCGCAAGGCACAGCGATATAGGGGGAGGTATGAGAGGTGCATGAAAACACAGCGATATAGGGGAAGGTATGGAAAGTGCTCAAAAACAGGTTGATATAGATGAAGATATGAGAAGTATGTGAAGGCACAACGATATAGGGGACGCTATGGGACATGCGCAAAAACACAGTGCTATAGGGGAAGTTATGAGAGGTGTGCGAGAACACGGCGATATAGGGGACATTATGAGAGGTGTGCGAAAACACGGCGATACGGGAGAATGTATCAGATGTGCGAGAAAACACAGCGATATAAGGGAAGTATTAAGAGGATCGAAAACATAGCCATCTAGGTGAAGACATGAGAGGTGCGCGAAAACATGTCGATGTAGTGGAAGCTATGAGAAGTGAACAAAAACAGCGATATAGGGGAATCTATGAGAGGTGAGCAATAACACAGCGATAAAGTTGAATCTATGGGATGTGCGCGAAAAGACAGCGATATAGGGGAAGTTATGAGAGGTGCGCAAGGCACAGCGATATAGGGGATGCTATGGGAGGTCCGTGAATACACAGCGATATAGGGGACGTGATGAGATGTGCATGAAAACGCAGTGATATTAGGGAAGGTATGAGAGGTGCACAAAAACATAGCGATATTGGAGAAGTTATGAGAGGTGCATGAAAACCCAGCGACATTGGGGACGTTATGAGATGTGCATGAAAACACAGCGATATAGGGGAAGGTATGGAAGGTTCGCGAAACAGGGCGATATAGGGGAAGGTATGAGAGGTACGCGAAGGCAGAGCAATATAAGGGATGCTATGGGATGTGCGCGAATACACAGCGATATAGGGGACATTATGAGATTCGCATGAAAACACGGCAATATAGGGGAAGGTATAAGAGCTGCGCAAAAATACAGTGATATAGGAGAAGTTATGAGAGGTGCGTGAAAACACAGCGATTTAATGGTAGCTATGAGAGGTGCACGAAAACACAGCGATATTGGGGAAGGTATGGGAGGTGCGCGAAAACAGGGTATATAGGGGAAGTTATGAGAGGTGCGCGTAAACACGGCGATATAGGGGAAAGTATGAGAGGTGCGCGAAAACTTGGCGTTACAGGCGAATGCATCAGAGGTGCGAGAAAAGACAGCGATGTAGGGGAAGACATTAGAGGTGCGCGAAAACGGCAATATAGTGGAAGCTATGGGATGTGCGCAAAAACAGGGTGATGTAGGGGAAGGTAAGAGAGCTGCGCGAAAGCACAGCTATATAGGGGACTCTATGGGACGTGCGAGAAAACACAGCGATATAGGGGAAGTAATGAGAGGAGCAAAAACATAGCGATCTCGGTGAAGACATGAGAGGTGCACGAAAACACCGCGACATGGGGGAAGCTATGAGAGGTGAGCAAAAACACGGCGATACAGGGGAAGCTATGAGAGGTTAGCAATCACACAGCAATAAAGGTGAATCTATGGGATGTGCGTGAAAACACAGCGATATAGGCGACGCTATTGGACGTGCGCAAAAACACAGTGATATAGGGGAAGATATGAGAGGTGTGCGAGAACACGGCGATATAGGTGAAATTATGAGAGTTGAGTGAAAACTTGATACACGGAACAGTATCAGAAGTGCGAGAACACAGAGAGATGTAGGGGAAGTAATGAGAGGAGCGGAAACAGCGATATAGGTGAAGACATGAGAGGTGCGCGAAAACACGGCGATATAGGGGAAGCTATGAGTGGTAAGCAATAACACAGCGATAAAGTTGAAGTTATGGGATGTGCGCGAAAACAGGGCGATATAGGGGAAGATATGAGAGGTGTGCAAAAATACAGCGATATAGTGGATGCTATGGCAGGTGCACGAATACACAGCGATATATAGGACATTAAGAGATGTGCATTAAAACACGGCGATATTGGGGAAGGTATTGGAGCTGCACAAAAATACAGTGATATAGGAGAAGTTATGAGAGGTGCGTGAATAACACAGCGATATCAGGGAAGGTATGAGGGGTGCACGAAAACACAGCGATATTGGGGAAGGTATGAGAGGTGCGAAGGCACAGCGATATAAGGGATGCTATGAGAGGTGCGTGAATACACAGCGATATATGGGACGTGATGAGACGTGCATGAAAACGCAGCGATATCAGGGAAGGTATGAGAGGTGCACAAAAACACAGCGATATAGGAGAAGTTGTGAGAGGTGTGCGAAAACACAGCGATATAGGGGAAGGTATGAAATGTGCATGAAAACACAGCCATATAGGGGAAGTATTGAGAGGAGCGAAAACATAGCGATCTAGGTGAAGAAATGACAGGTGAGCAAAAACACGGTGATACAGGGGAAGCTATGAGGGGTGAGGATTAACACAGTGATAAAGCTGAATCTATGGGATGTGCGCGAAAAGACAGCGATATAGGGGAAGCTATGAGAGGTGCGCAAGGCACAGCGATATAGGGGAAGCTATGAGAGGTGCGCAAGGCACAGCGATATAGGGGAAGCTACGAGAGGTGCGCGAAAACAGGGCAATATAGTGGAAGCTATGGAAGGTGCGCAAAAACAGGGCGATATAGGGGAAGGTATGAGAGGTGTGCGAAAACACAGCGATATAGGGGACTTTATGGGAGGTGCGCGAATACACAGCGATATAGGGGACATTAAGAGATGTGCATGAAAACACGGCTATATTGGGGAAGCCATGAGAGGTGCACAAAATACAGCGATATAGGAGAAGTTATGAGAGGTGCACGAAAACACAGCGATATAGGGGAATGTATGGGGGGTGCATGAAAACAGGGCTATATAGGGGAAGGTAAGAGGGGTGCGCGAAGGCACAGCAATATAGGGGATGCTATGGGAGGTGCATGAAAACACAGCGATATAGGGGAATGTATGTGAAGTGCGCGAAAACAGGGCGATATAGGGGAAGGCAAGAGAGTTGGCGAAGGCACTGCTATATAGGGGAATGTATGGGAAGTGCGCGAAAACGGCGATACAAGGGAATGCATCAGAGGTGCGAGAAAACACAGCGATATAGGGGACGCTATGGGACGTGCGCAAAAACACAGTGATATAGGGGAAGGTATGAGAGGTCTGTGAGAACACAGCGATATAGGGGAAATTATAAGAGGTGTGCAAAAACATGGTGATACAGGGGAATGTTTCAGAGGTGCGAGAAAACACCGATATAGGGGAAGTAATGATTGGAGCTAAAACATAGCGATATAGGTGAAGACATGCGAGGTGTGCGAAAAAACGGCGATATAGGGGAAGTTATGAGAGATGAGCAATAACACAGCGATAAAGGTGAAGCTATGGGATGTGCGCGAAAAGACAGCGATATAGGGGAAGGTATGAGAGGTGTGCGAAAACAGCGATGTAGGCGAAGTTATGGGAGGTGTGCGAAAACACAGCGATATAGGGGACGGTATGAGACGTGCATGAATACACAGTGATATTGAGGAAGCCATGAGAGATGCGTGAAAACACAGCGAAATAGGGGAAAGTATAGGAGGTGCGCAAAAACAGGGCGATATTGGGGAAGGTGTGAGAGCTGCACGAAGGTACAGCGATATAGGGGCTGCTATGGGAGGTGCGCGAAAACACAGTGATATAGGGGACGGTATGAGATGTGTATGAAAACATGGTGATATAGGGGAAGCTATGAGAGGTGCACGAAAACACAGCGATATAGGGGAAGGTATGAGAGGTGCGCGAAAACTTGGCGTTACATGGGAATGCATCAGAAGTGCGAGAAAACACAGTGATGTAGGAGAAGACGTGAGAGTTCCGCGAAAACAGAGCAATATAGTGGAAGCTATGGGATGTGCGTGAAAACAGGGCGATATAGGGGAAGGTATGAGAGGTGCGTGAAAACACAACGATATAGGGGAAGGTATGAGAGGTGCGTGAAAACACAGCGATATAGGGGACATTATGAGATGTGCATAACAACACGGCGATATAGGGGAAGTTATGAGAGGTGCGCAAAAACATGGCGATACAGGGCAAGCTATGAGAGATGAGCAATAACACAGCAATAAAGGTGAATCTATGGGATGTGCGCAAAAATACAGCAGTTTAGGGGAAGGAATGAAGGGGCGCAAGGAACAGCGATATAGGGGAAGGTATGAGAGGTGCGCAAGGCACAGCGATATAGGGGGAGGTATGAGAGGTGCGCAAGGCACAGCGATATAGGGGGAGGTATGAGAGGTGCATGAAAACACAGCGATATAGGGGAAGGTATGGAAAGTGCTCAAAAACAGGTTGATATAGATGAAGATATGAGAAGTATGTGAAGGCACAACGATATAGGGGACGCTATGGGACATGCGCAAAAACACAGTGCTATAGGGGAAGTTATGAGAGGTGTGCGAGAACACGGCGATATAGGGGACATTATGAGAGGTGTGCGAAAACACGGCGATACGGGAGAATGTATCAGATGTGCGAGAAAACACAGCGATATAAGGGAAGTATTAAGAGGATCGAAAACATAGCCATCTAGGTGAAGACATGAGAGGTGCGCGAAAACATGTCGATGTAGTGGAAGCTATGAGAAGTGAACAAAAACAGCGATATAGGGGAATCTATGAGAGGTGAGCAATAACACAGCGATAAAGTTGAATCTATGGGATGTGCGCGAAAAGACAGCGATATAGGGGAAGTTATGAGAGGTGCGCAAGGCACAGCGATATAGGGGATGCTATGGGAGGTCCGTGAATACACAGCGATATAGGGGACGTGATGAGATGTGCATGAAAACGCAGTGATATTAGGGAAGGTATGAGAGGTGCACAAAAACATAGCGATATTGGAGAAGTTATGAGAGGTGCATGAAAACCCAGCGACATTGGGGACGTTATGAGATGTGCATGAAAACACAGCGATATAGGGGAAGGTATGGAAGGTTCGCGAAACAGGGCGATATAGGGGAAGGTATGAGAGGTACGCGAAGGCAGAGCAATATAAGGGATGCTATGGGATGTGCGCGAATACACAGCGATATAGGGGACATTATGAGATTCGCATGAAAACACGGCAATATAGGGGAAGGTATAAGAGCTGCGCAAAAATACAGTGATATAGGAGAAGTTATGAGAGGTGCGTGAAAACACAGCGATTTAATGGTAGCTATGAGAGGTGCACGAAAACACAGCGATATTGGGGAAGGTATGGGAGGTGCGCGAAAACAGGGTATATAGGGGAAGTTATGAGAGGTGCGCGTAAACACGGCGATATAGGGGAAAGTATGAGAGGTGCGCGAAAACTTGGCGTTACAGGCGAATGCATCAGAGGTGCGAGAAAAGACAGCGATGTAGGGGAAGACATTAGAGGTGCGCGAAAACGGCAATATAGTGGAAGCTATGGGATGTGCGCAAAAACAGGGTGATGTAGGGGAAGGTAAGAGAGCTGCGCGAAAGCACAGCTATATAGGGGACTCTATGGGACGTGCGAGAAAACACAGCGATATAGGGGAAGTAATGAGAGGAGCAAAAACATAGCGATCTCGGTGAAGACATGAGAGGTGCACGAAAACACCGCGACATGGGGGAAGCTATGAGAGGTGAGCAAAAACACGGCGATACAGGGGAAGCTATGAGAGGTTAGCAATCACACAGCAATAAAGGTGAATCTATGGGATGTGCGTGAAAACACAGCGATATAGGCGACGCTATTGGACGTGCGCAAAAACACAGTGATATAGGGGAAGATATGAGAGGTGTGCGAGAACACGGCGATATAGGTGAAATTATGAGAGTTGAGTGAAAACTTGATACACGGAACAGTATCAGAAGTGCGAGAACACAGAGAGATGTAGGGGAAGTAATGAGAGGAGCGGAAACAGCGATATAGGTGAAGACATGAGAGGTGCGCGAAAACACGGCGATATAGGGGAAGCTATGAGTGGTAAGCAATAACACAGCGATAAAGTTGAAGTTATGGGATGTGCGCGAAAACAGGGCGATATAGGGGAAGATATGAGAGGTGTGCAAAAATACAGCGATATAGTGGATGCTATGGCAGGTGCACGAATACACAGCGATATATAGGACATTAAGAGATGTGCATTAAAACACGGCGATATTGGGGAAGTCATGAGAGGTGTGCAAAAATACGGCGATATAGGAGAAATTATGAGAGGTGCGTGAAAACACAGCGATATAGTGGAAGGTATGGAAGGTGCGCGAAAAAAGGGCGATATTGGGGAAGGTATGAGAGGTGCGCGAAGGCACAGTAATACAAGGGATGCTATGGGAGGTGCGCAAATACAGAGCGATATAGAGGACGTTATGAGATGTGCATGAAAACACAACAATATAGGGAAAGTTATGAGATGTGCGCAAAAATACATCGATATAGGGGAAGGTATGAGAGGTGCGAGAAAACAGCGATGTAGGTGAAGGTATGAGATGTGCATGAATACACGGCGATAGTCGGGAATCCATGAGAGGTGTGCGAAAACACAGCGATATAGGGGAAGGTATGAGAGCTGCGTGAAAACACAGTGATATAGGAGAAGGTATGAGAGGAGCGCGAAAACAGGGCGATAGAGGGGAAGTTATGAGAGGTGCGTGAAAACCCAGCGACATTGGGGACGTTATGAGATGTGCATGAAAACATGGTGATATTGGGGAAGGTATGAGAGGTGTGCAAAAACACAACGGTATACGGGAATGCATGAGAGGTGCACGAAAACAGCGATATAGGTGAAAGAATGGGAGGTGCGCGAAAACAGGGCGAAATTTGGGAAGGTATGAGAGGTGCGCGAAAGCACAGCCATATAAGGGAAGCTATGGGAGGTGCGCGAATATACAGCGATATAGAGGACGTTATGAGATGTGCATAACAACACGGCGATATAGGGGAAGCTATGAGGGGTGAGCAATAACACAGCGATAAAGGTGAATCTATGGGATGTGCGCGAAAAGACAGCGATAGAGGGGAAGGTATGAGAGGTGCGCAAGGCACAGCGATATAGGGGGAGGTATGAGAGGTGAACGAAAACACAGAAATATAGGGGACGTGATGAGATGTGCATGAAAACACGGCGATATACGGAAAGGTATGAGAGGTGCAGAAATGCACAGCGATATAGGGGATGCTATGGGAGGTGCGCGAAAACACAGTGATATAGGGGACGGTATGAGATGTGTATGAAAACACGGGGATATATGGGAAGCTATGAGAGGTGCGCGTAAACACGGCGATATAGGGGAAAGTATGAGAGGTGCGCGAAAACTTGGCGTTACAGGCGAATGCATCAGAGGTGCGCGAAAACACGACGATATAGGGGAAGCTATGAGTGGTAAGCAATAACACAGCGATAAAGTTGAAGTTATGGGATGTGCGTGAAAACAGGGCGATATAGGGGAAGATATGAGAGGTGCGCAAAAACACAGCGATGTATGCGAAGCCATGGGAGGTGCACGGGAAACAGGGCGATATAGAGGAAGGTATGAGCGGTGCGCGAAGGCACAGCGATATAGAGGATGCTATGGGAGGTGCTTGAATGCACAGACATATAGGAGACGTTATGAGATGTGCATGAAAATACGGCGATATTGGGGAAGCCATGAGAGGTGTGCGAAAATACAGCGATATAGGGGACGGTATGGGAGGAGTGCGAAAACAGGGCGACGTAGGGGAAGGTATGAGAGGTGCGCGAAGGCACAGCGATATAGGGGATGCTATGAGAGGTGCGCGAAAACACCGTGATATAGGGGAAGACATGAGAGGTGCGCAAAAACAGGGCAATATAGTGGAACCTATGGGATGTGCGCGAAACCACGGCGATACAGGGGAATGTATCAGAGGTGCGAGAAAACACAGTGATATAGGGGACGCTATGGGACAAGCGCAAAAAAACAGTGATATAGGGGACGGTATGAGAGGTGTGCGAGAACACGGCGATATAGGGGAAATTGTAACAGGTGCGCGAAAACATGGCAATACAGGAGAATGTATCAGAGGTGCGAGAAAACACAGCGATATAGGGGAATTAATGATAGGAGCGAAAACATAGTGATATAGGTGAAGACATGCCAGGTGCGCGAAAACACGGCGTTATAGGGTAAGCTATGAGAGGTGAGCAATAACACAGCGATCAAGGTGAAGCTATGGGATGTGCGCAAAAACAGCGATGTAGGTGAAGCTATGGGAGGTGCGCCAAAACACAGCGATATAGGGGACGGTATGAGATGTGCATGAATACACGGCGATATTGGGAAAGCCATGAGAGGTGCCTGAAAACACAGCGATATAGGGGAAGGTATGAGAGGTTCACGAAGGCACAGCGATATAGGGGATGCTATGAGAGGTGCGTGAAAACAGAGCGATATAGGGGACGCTATTGGACGTGCGCGAAAACACAGTGATATAGGGGAAGATATGAGAGGTGTGCGAGAACACGGCGATATAGGTGAAATTATGAGAGTTGCGCGAAAACAAGTTGATACAGGGAACTGTATCAGAAGTGCGAGAACACAGAGCGATATAGGGGAAGTAATGAGAGGAGCGGAAACACAGCGATATAGGTGAAGAAATGAGAGGTGCGCGAAAACACGGCGATATAGGGGAAGGTATGAGATGTGCGGAAAAACACAGCGATGTAGGCGAAGCCATGGGAGGTGCACGGGAAAAAGGGCGATATAAGGGAAGGTATGAGCGATGCGCGAAGGCACAGTGATATAGGGGATGCTATGGGAGGTGCGTGAATACACAGAGATATAGGAGACGTTATGAGGTGTGCATGAAAAAACGGTGATATTGGGGAAGCCATGAGAGGTGTGCGAAAATACAGCGATATAGGGGACGGTATGGGAGGTGTGCGAAAACAGGGCGACATAGGGGAAGGTATGAGAGGTGCGCGAAGGCACAGCGATATAGGGGATGCTATGGCAGTTGCGCGAATACACAGCGATATATGGGACGTTAAGAGATGTGCATGAAAATACGGCAATATAGGGGAAGGTATAAGAGCTGCACAAAAATACAGTGATATAGGAGAAGTTATGAGAGGTGCGTGAATAACACAGCGATATCAGGGAAGGTATGAGGGGTGCACGAAAACACAGCGATATTGGGGAATGTATGAGAGGTGCGAAGGCACAGCGATATAGGGGATGCTATGAGAGGTGCATGAAAACGCAGCGATATTAGGGAAGGTATGAGAGGTGCACAAAAACACAGCGATATAGGAGAAGTTGTGAGAGGTGTGCGAAAACACAGCGATATAGGGGAAGGTATGAAATGTGCATGAAAACACAGCCATATAGGGAAGTATTGAGAGGAGCGAAAACATAGCGATCTAGGTGAAGAAATAACAGGTGAGCAAAAACACGGCGATACAGGGGAAGCTATGAGGGGTGAGGATTAACACAGTGATAAAGCTGAATCTATGGGATGTGCGCGAAAAGACAGCGATATAGGGGAAGCTATGAGAGGTGCGCAAGGCACAGCGATATAGGGGAAGCTATGAGAGGTGCGCAAGGCACAGCGATATAGGGGAAGCTACGAGAGGTGCGCAAGGCACAGCGATATAGGGGATGCTATGAGAGGTACGCGAATACACAGCGATATTGGGGAAATTATGAGAGGTGTATGTAAACTCAGCGATATTAGGGAAGGTATGACAGGTGCACAAAAACTCAGTGAAATAGGAGAAGTTATGAGAGGTGTATGAAAACACAGCGATATAGGGGAAGGTATGAAAGGTGCACAAAAACACAGCGATATAGCGGAAGGAATCGGAGGTGCGCGAAATCAGGGCGATATAGGGGAAGGTATGAGAGGTGCGCGAAGGCACAGCGATATAGGGGATGCTATGGGAGGTGCGTGAAAACAGAGCGATATAGGGGACGCTATTGGACGTGCGCGAAAACACAGTGATATAGGGGAAGATATGAGAGGTGTGCGAGAACACGGCGATATAGGTGAAATTATGAGAGTTGCGCGAAAACAAGTTGATACAGGGAACTGTATCAGAAGTGCGAGAACACAGAGCGATATAGGGGAAGTAATGAGAGGAGCGGAAACACAGCGATATAGGTGAAGAAATGAGAGGTGCGCGAAAACACGGCGATATAGGGGAAGGTATGAGATGTGCGGAAAAACACAGCGATGTAGGCGAAGCCATGGGAGGTGCACGGGAAAAAGGGCGATATAAGGGAAGGTATGAGCGATGCGCGAAGGCACAGTGATATAGGGGATGCTATGGGAGGTGCGTGAATACACAGAGATATAGGAGACGTTATGAGGTGTGCATGAAAAAACGGTGATATTGGGGAAGCCATGAGAGGTGTGCGAAAATACAGCGATATAGGGGACGGTATGGGAGGTGTGCGAAAACAGGGCGACATAGGGGAAGGTATGAGAGGTGCGCGAAGGCACAGCGATATAGGGGATGCTATGGCAGTTGCGCGAATACACAGCGATATATGGGACGTTAAGAGATGTGCATGAAAATACGGCAATATAGGGGAAGGTATAAGAGCTGCACAAAAATACAGTGATATAGGAGAAGTTATGAGAGGTGCGTGAAAAACACAGCGATATCAGGGAAGGTATGAGGGGTGCACGAAAACACAGCGATATTGGGGAATGTATGAGAGGTGCGAAGGCACAGCGATATAGGGGATGCTATGAGAGGTGCATGAAAACGCAGCGATATTAGGGAAGGTATGAGAGGTGCACAAAAACACAGCGATATAGGAGAAGTTGTGAGAGGTGTGCGAAAACACAGCGATATAGGGGAAGGTATGAAATGTGCATGAAAACACAGCCATATAGGGAAGTATTGAGAGGAGCGAAAACATAGCGATCTAGGTGAAGAAATAACAGGTGAGCAAAAACACGGCGATACAGGGGAAGCTATGAGGGGTGAGGATTAACACAGTGATAAAGCTGAATCTATGGGATGTGCGCGAAAAGACAGCGATATAGGGGAAGCTATGAGAGGTGCGCAAGGCACAGCGATATAGGGGAAGCTATGAGAGGTGCGCAAGGCACAGCGATATAGGGGAAGCTACGAGAGGTGCGCAAGGCACAGCGATATAGGGGATGCTATGAGAGGTACGCGAATACACAGCGATATTGGGGAAATTATGAGAGGTGTATGTAAACTCAGCGATATTAGGGAAGGTATGACAGGTGCACAAAAACTCAGTGATATAGGAGAAGTTATGAGAGGTGTATGAAAACACAGCGATATAGGGGAAGGTATGAAAGGTGCACAAAAACACAGCGATATAGCGGAAGGAATCGGAGGTGCGCGAAATCAGGGCGATATAGGGGAAGGTATGAGAGGTGCGCGAAGGCACAGCGATATAGGGGATGCTATGGGAGGTGCGTGAAAACAGAGCGATATAGGGGACGCTATTGGACGTGCGCGAAAACACAGTGATATAGGGGAAGATATGAGAGGTGTGCGAGAACACGGCGATATAGGTGAAATTATGAGAGTTGCGCGAAAACAAGTTGATACAGGGAACTGTATCAGAAGTGCGAGAACACAGAGCGATATAGGGGAAGTAATGAGAGGAGCGGAAACACAGCGATATAGGTGAAGAAATGAGAGGTGCGCGAAAACACGGCGATATAGGGGAAGGTATGAGATGTGCGGAAAAACACAGCGATGTAGGCGAAGCCATGGGAGGTGCACGGGAAAAAGGGCGATATAAGGGAAGGTATGAGCGATGCGCGAAGGCACAGTGATATAGGGGATGCTATGGGAGGTGCGTGAATACACAGAGATATAGGAGACGTTATGAGGTGTGCATGAAAAAACGGTGATATTGGGGAAGCCATGAGAGGTGTGCGAAAATACAGCGATATAGGGGACGGTATGGGAGGTGTGCGAAAACAGGGCGACATAGGGGAAGGTATGAGAGGTGCGCGAAGGCACAGCGATATAGGGGATGCTATGGCAGTTGCGCGAATACACAGCGATATATGGGACGTTAAGAGATGTGCATGAAAATACGGCAATATAGGGGAAGGTATAAGAGCTGCACAAAAATACAGTGATATAGGAGAAGTTATGAGAGGTGCGTGAAAAACACAGCGATATCAGGGAAGGTATGAGGGGTGCACGAAAACACAGCGATATTGGGGAATGTATGAGAGGTGCGAAGGCACAGCGATATAGGGGATGCTATGAGAGGTGCATGAAAACGCAGCGATATTAGGGAAGGTATGAGAGGTGCACAAAAACACAGCGATATAGGAGAAGTTGTGAGAGGTGTGCGAAAACACAGCGATATAGGGGAAGGTATGAAATGTGCATGAAAACACAGCCATATAGGGAAGTATTGAGAGGAGCGAAAACATAGCGATCTAGGTGAAGAAATAACAGGTGAGCAAAAACACGGCGATACAGGGGAAGCTATGAGGGGTGAGGATTAACACAGTGATAAAGCTGAATCTATGGGATGTGCGCGAAAAGACAGCGATATAGGGGAAGCTATGAGAGGTGCGCAAGGCACAGCGATATAGGGGAAGCTATGAGAGGTGCGCAAGGCACAGCGATATAGGGGAAGCTACGAGAGGTGCGCAAGGCACAGCGATATAGGGGATGCTATGAGAGGTACGCGAATACACAGCGATATTGGGGAAATTATGAGAGGTGTATGTAAACTCAGCGATATTAGGGAAGGTATGACAGGTGCACAAAAACTCAGTGATATAGGAGAAGTTATGAGAGGTGTATGAAAACACAGCGATATAGGGGAAGGTATGAAAGGTGCACAAAAACACAGCGATATAGCGGAAGGAATCGGAGGTGCGCGAAATCAGGGCGATATAGGGGAAGGTATGAGAGGTGCGCGAAGGCACAGCGATATAGGGGATGCTATGGGAGGTGCGTGAAAACAGAGCGATATAGGGGACGCTATTGGACGTGCGCGAAAACACAGTGATATAGGGGAAGATATGAGAGGTGTGCGAGAACACGGCGATATAGGTGAAATTATGAGAGTTGCGCGAAAACAAGTTGATACAGGGAACTGTATCAGAAGTGCGAGAACACAGAGCGATATAGGGGAAGTAATGAGAGGAGCGGAAACACAGCGATATAGGTGAAGAAATGAGAGGTGCGCGAAAACACGGCGATATAGGGGAAGGTATGAGATGTGCGGAAAAACACAGCGATGTAGGCGAAGCCATGGGAGGTGCACGGGAAAAAGGGCGATATAAGGGAAGGTATGAGCGATGCGCGAAGGCACAGTGATATAGGGGATGCTATGGGAGGTGCGTGAATACACAGAGATATAGGAGACGTTATGAGGTGTGCATGAAAAAACGGTGATATTGGGGAAGCCATGAGAGGTGTGCGAAAATACAGCGATATAGGGGACGGTATGGGAGGTGTGCGAAAACAGGGCGACATAGGGGAAGGTATGAGAGGTGCGCGAAGGCACAGCGATATAGGGGATGCTATGGCAGTTGCGCGAATACACAGCGATATATGGGACGTTAAGAGATGTGCATGAAAATACGGCAATATAGGGGAAGGTATAAGAGCTGCACAAAAATACAGTGATATAGGAGAAGTTATGAGAGGTGCGTGAAAAACACAGCGATATCAGGGAAGGTATGAGGGGTGCACGAAAACACAGCGATATTGGGGAATGTATGAGAGGTGCGAAGGCACAGCGATATAGGGGATGCTATGAGAGGTGCATGAAAACGCAGCGATATTAGGGAAGGTATGAGAGGTGCACAAAAACACAGCGATATAGGAGAAGTTGTGAGAGGTGTGCGAAAACACAGCGATATAGGGGAAGGTATGAAATGTGCATGAAAACACAGCCATATAGGGAAGTATTGAGAGGAGCGAAAACATAGCGATCTAGGTGAAGAAATAACAGGTGAGCAAAAACACGGCGATACAGGGGAAGCTATGAGGGGTGAGGATTAACACAGTGATAAAGCTGAATCTATGGGATGTGCGCGAAAAGACAGCGATATAGGGGAAGCTATGAGAGGTGCGCAAGGCACAGCGATATAGGGGAAGCTATGAGAGGTGCGCAAGGCACAGCGATATAGGGGAAGCTACGAGAGGTGCGCAAGGCACAGCGATATAGGGGATGCTATGAGAGGTACGCGAATACACAGCGATATTGGGGAAATTATGAGAGGTGTATGTAAACTCAGCGATATTAGGGAAGGTATGACAGGTGCACAAAAACTCAGTGATATAGGAGAAGTTATGAGAGGTGTATGAAAACACAGCGATATAGGGGAAGGTATGAAAGGTGCACAAAAACACAGCGATATAGCGGAAGGAATCGGAGGTGCGCGAAATCAGGGCGATATAGGGGAAGGTATGAGAGGTGCGCGAAGGCACAGCGATATAGGGGATGCTATGGGAGGTGCGCGAATACACAGCGATATGGGGGACGTTATGAGATGTGCATAAAAGCACGGCGATATAGGGGAAGTTATGAGAGGTGAGCAAAAATACAGCAATATAGGAGAAGTTATGAGTGGTGCTTGAAAACACAGCGATATAGGGGGAGGTATGAGAGGTACACGAAAACACAGCGATATAGGGGAAGTTATGGGAGGTGCTCTAAAACAGGGCGATATAGGGAAAGGTATGAGAGGTGTGCGAAGGCACAGCAATATAGGGGACGGTATGGGAGGTGGACGAAAGCACAGTGATATAGGGGAAGACATGAGATTTGCATGAAAACACAGCGATATAGGGGACGCTATTGGACGTGCGCGAAAACACAGTGATATAGGGGAAGATATGAGAGGTGCGCGAAAACACGTTGATACAGGGAACTGTATCAGAAGTGCGAGAACACAGAGAGATATAGGGGAAGTAATGAGAGGAGCGGAAACACAGCGATATAGGTGAAGACATGAGGGGTGCGCGAAAACACGGCGATATGGGGGAAGCTATGAGAGGTAAGCAATAACACAGCGATAAAGATGAAGTTCTGGGATTTGCGCGAAAACAGGGCTATATAGGGGAAGGTATGAGAGGTGCGCAAAAACACAGCGATGTAGGCGAACCCATGGGAGGTGCGCGGGAAACAGGGCAATATACGGGCAGGTATGAGCGATGAACAAAGGCACAGCGATATAGGGGATGCTATGTGAGGTGCGTGAATACACACAGATATAGGAGACGTTATGAGATGTGCGTGAAAACACGGCCATATTGTGGAAGCCATGAGAGGTGCGCAAAAATACGGCGATATAGGAGAAATTATGAGAGGAGTGTGAAAACTCAGCGATATAGAGGGAGGTATGAGGGGTGCATGAAAACGAGGCGATATAGGGGAAGGTATGGAAGGTGCGCAAAAACGGGGCGATATAGGGGAAGGTATGAGAGGTGCGCGAAGGCACAGCAATACAAGGGATGCTATGGGAGGTGCGCGAATGCACAGCGATATAGGGGACGTTATGAGATGTGCATGAAAACACGGCAATATAGGGGAAGGTATAAGAACTGCGCAAAAATACAGCGAATTAGGAGAAGTTATGAGAAGTGCGTGAAAACACAGCGATATAAGGGTGGCTATGAGAGCTGCTTGAAAAAACAGCGATATTGGGGAAGGTATGGGAGGTGCGCGAAAACAGGGCGATATAGGGGAAGTTACGAGAAGTGCGCGAAGGCACAGCGATATAGGGGATGCTATGAGAGGTGCACGAAAACACCGTGATATAGGGGAAGACATGAGAGGTGCGCAAAAACAGGGCAATATAGTGGAACCTATGGTATGTGCGCGAAACCACAACGAAAAAGGGGAATGTATCAAAGGGGCGAGAAAACACAGCGATATAGGGGACGCTATGGGACATGCGCAAAAAAACAGTGATATAGGGGAAGGTATGAGAGGTGTGCGAGAACACGGCGATATAGGGGAAATTGTAAGAGGTGCGCGAAAACATGGCAATACAGGAGAATGTATCAGAGGTGCGAGAAAACACAGTGATATAGGGGAATTAATGATAGGAGCAAAAACATAGCGATATAGGTGAAGACATGCGAGGTGCGCGAAAAAACGGCGATATAGGGTAAGCTATGAGAGGTGAGCAATAACACAGCGATCAAGGTGAAGCTATGGGATGTGCGCGAAATCAGCGATGTAGATGAAGCTATGGGAGGTGCGCCAAAACACAGCGATATAGGGGACGGTATGAGATGTGCATGAATACACGGCGATATTGGGGAAGCCGTGAGAGGTGCCTGAGAACACGGCAATATAGGGGAAGTTAAGAGAGGTGCGTGAAAACACAGCGATATAGGGGAAGGTATGAGAGGTGCACGAAGGCACAGCGATATAGGGGATGCTATGGGAGGTGCGCGAAAACACAGCGATATAGGAGACGGTATGAGATGTGCATAAAAACATGGCGATATAGGGGGAGGTATGAGAGGTGCGCGTAAACACGGCGATATAGGGGAAAGTATGAGAGGTGCGCGAAAATTTGGCGTTACAGGGGAATGCATCAGAGGTGCCAGAAAACACAGCTATGTCGTGGAATACACGAGAGGTGCGCGAAAGCAGGGCAATATAGTGGAAGCTATGGGATGTGCACGAAAACAGGGCGATATAGGGGAAGCTATGAGAGGTGCGCGAAAACACAGCGACATAGGGGACACAATGGGACGTGCGCGAAAATACAGTGATATAGGGGAAGTTCTGAGAGGTGTGCGAGAACACGGCAATATAAGGGACATTATGAGAGGTGTGCGAAAACACGGCGATACGGGAGAATGTATCAGATGTGCGAGAAAACACAGCGATATAAGGGAAGTATTGAGAGGATCGAAAACATAGCGATCTAGGTGAAGAGAGGAGAGATGCGCGAAAACATGTCGATGTAGTGGAAGCTATGAGAAGTGAGCAAAAACACAGCGATATAGGGGAATCTATGAGAGGTGAGCAATAACACAGCGATAAAGGTGAATCTATGGGATGTGCGCGAAAAGACAGCGATATAGGGGAAGTTATGAGAGGTGCGCAAGGCACAGCGATATAGGGGATGCTATGGGAGGTGCGTGAATACACAGCGATATAGGGGACGTGATGAGATGTGCATGAAAACGCAGTGATATTAGGGAAGGTATGAGAGCTGTGCGAAAACACAGCAATATAGGGGAAGATATGAAAGGTGCACGAAAACGCAGTGATATAAGGGAAGGTATAGGAGGTGCGCGAAAACAGGGCGATATAGGGAAAGGTATGAGAGGTGTGCAAAGGCACAGCAATATAGGGGACGGTATGGGAGGTGGACGAAAGCACAGTGATATAGGGGAAGACATGAGATTTGCATGAAAACACAGCGATATAGGGGACGCTATTGGACGTGCGCGAAAACACAGTGATATAGGGGAAGATATGAGAGGTGTGCGAGAACACGGCGATATAGGTGAAATTATGAGAGGTGCGCGAAAACACGTTGATACAGGGAACTGTATCAGAAGTGCGAGAACACAGAGAGATATAGGGGAAGTAATGAGAGGAGCGGAAACACAGCGATATAGGTGAAGACATGAGGGGTGCGCGAAAACAGCGATGTAGGTGAAGCTATGGGAGGTGCGCCAAAACACAGCGATATAGGGGACGGTATGAGATGTGCATGAATACACGGCGATATTGGGGAAGCCATGAGAGGTGCCTGAAAACACGGCGATATAGGGGAAGGTATGAGAGGTGTGCAAAAACACAGCGATATAGGAGAAGTTAAGAGAGGTGCGTGAAAACACAGCGATATAGAGGAAGGTATGAGAGGTGCACGAAGGCACAGCGATATAGGGGATGCTATGGGAGGTGCGCGAAAACACAGCGATATAGGAGACGGTATGAGTTGTGCATAAAAACATGGCGATATACGGGAAGGTATGAGAGGTGCGCGTAAACACGGCGATATAGGGGAAAGTATGAGAGGTGCGCGAAAATTTGGCGTTACAGGGGAATGCATCAGAGGTGCCAGAAAACACAGCTATGTCGTGGAATACATGAGAGGTGCGCGAAAGCAGGGCAATATAGTGGAAGCTATGGGATGTGCACGAAAACAGGGCGATATAGGGGAAGCTATGAGAGGTGCGCGAAAACACAGCGTCATAGGGGACACAATGGGACGTGCGCGAAAACACAGGGATGTAGGGGAAGTTATGAGAGGTGTGCGAGCACACGGCTATATAGGGGAAATTATGAGAGGTCCGTAAAAACACGGCGATATATGAGAAGTTATGAGAGTTGAGTGAAAACACAGCGATATAGGGGAAGGTGTGAAGGTATGAGAGGTGCACGAAAACACAGCGATATAGGGGAAGGTATGAGAGGTGCGCGAAGGCACAGTGATATAGGGGACGGTATGAGATGTGCATGAAAACACGGAAATATCGGGGAAGAAATGAGAGATGCGTGAAAACACGGCGATATAGGGGAAAGTATGAGAGGTGCGCAAAAACACGGCGATACAGGGGAATGCATCAGAGGTGCAAGAATACACAGCGATATAGGGGAAGGTATGAGAGAAGCAATAATACAGCGATATAGGGGAGACATGAGAGGTGCACGAAAACAGGGTAATATAGTGAGAGCTATGGGATGTGCATGAAAACAGGGCGATATAGGGGAAGGTATGAGAGCTGCGCGAAAACACAGCAATATAGGGGACTCCATTGGACGTACGTGAATACACAGTGATATAGGGGAAGGTATGCGAGCTGCGCGAGAACACGGCGATTTAGGGGAAAGTAGGAGAGGTGTGCGAAAACTTGGCGTTATAGGGGAATGCATCAGAGGTGTGAGAAAACACAGTGATGTAGGGGAAGACATGAGAGGTGCGCGAAAACAGGGCAATGTAGTGGAAGCTATGGGATGTGCGCGAAAACACAGTGATATAGGGGAAAGTATGAAGAGGTGTGCGAGAATACAGCGATGTAGGGGAAATTATGAGAGGTGCGTGACAACACGGCGATACAGGGGAATGTATCAGAGGTGTGAGAAAACACAGCGATATAATGGAAGTAATGACAGGAGCGAAAACAGCGATATAGGTGAAGACATGAGAGGTGCGTAAAAACACAGTGATATAGGGGAAGCTATGAGAGGTGAAGAATAACACAGCGATAAAGATGAAGCTATGGGATGTGCGCAAAAAGACAGTGATATAGGTGAAGGTATGAGAGGTGCGCGAAAACACAGCGACGTGGGCGTAGCTATTGGAGGTGCGCGAAAGCACAGCGATATAAGGGACGGTATGAGAAGTGCATGAATACACGTCAATATTGGGGAAACCATGAGAGATGCGCAAAAACACAGCAATATAGGGGAAGGTATGAGAGGTGCACGAAAACACAACGATAAAAGGGAAGGTATGGGAGGTGCACGAAAACAGGACGATATAGGGGAAGATATGAAATGTGCGCGAAGGCACAGCGATATAGGGGATTCTATGGGAGGTGCGCGAATACACAGCAATATGGGGGACGTTATGAGATGTGATTGAAAACACGGCGATATAGGGGAAGGTATGAGAGGTGCGTAAAAATACAGTGATATAGGAGAAGTTATGAGAGGTGCGTGAAAACACAGCGATATAGGGGAAGGTATGAGAGGTGCACGAAAACACAGCGATAAGGAGGAAGGTATGGGGGGTGCGCGAAAACACAGTGATATAGGGGAAGACTTGAGAGGTGCTCGAAAACAGGGCTATATAGTGGAAGCTATGGGATATGCGTGAAAAAATGCAATACAGGGAAAGGTATGAGAGGTGTCCGAAAACACAGCGATACAGGGGATGCTATGGGACGTGCGCGAAAACACAGTGATATCGTGGAAGGTATGAGAGGTGTGCAAGAACATGGCTATATAGGGGAAATTATGAGAGGTCTGCAAAAACATGGCGATATATGAGAAGTTATGAGAGGTGAGTGAAAACACAGCGATATAGGGGAAGGTGTGAAGGTATGAGAGGTGCACGAAAACACAGCAATATAGAGGAAGGTATGAGAGGTGCGCGCAGGCACAGTGATATAGGGGATGGTATGAGATGTGCATGAAAACACGGAGATATCCCGGACGAAATGAGAGCTACGCGAAAACGCAGCAATATAGGGGACTCCATGGGACGTGCGTGAAAACACAGTGATATAGGGGAAGGTATGCGAGCTGCGCGAGAACACGGTGATACAGGGGAAAGTAGGAGAGGTGCGCGAAAACTTGGCGTTATAGGGGAATGCATCAGAGGTGTGAGAAAACAGCGATGTAGGGGAAGACAGGAGAGGTGCACGAAAACACGGCGATATAGGGGAAGCTATGAGAGGTGAGCAAAAACACGGCGATATAGGGGAATCTATGAGAGGTGAGCAATAACACAGCGATAAAGGTGAAGCTATGGGATGTGCGCGAAAAGACAGTGATACAGGGGAATGTATGAGAGGAGTGCGAAGACAGGGCGATATAGGGGAAGTTATGAGAGGTGCGTGAAAACCCAGCGATATAGGGGACGTTAAGAGATGTGCACGAAAACACGACGATATTGGGGAAGCCATGAGAGGTGCACAAAAATACAGTGATATAGGAGAAGTTATGAGAGGTGCGTGAAAACACAGCGATATAGGGGGAGGTATGAGAGGTGCACGAAAACACAGCGATGTGGGGGAATGTATGGGAGGTGCGCGAAAACAGGACGATATATGGGAAGGTATGAGAGGTGCGCGAAGGCACAGCAATATAGATGATGCTATGGGAGGTGCGCGAATACACAGTGAAATAGGGGAAGACATGAGAGGTGCGCAAAAACAGGGCAATATAGTGGAAGCTATGGGATGTGCACGACAACACGGAGATACAGGGGAATGCATCAGAGGTGCGAGAAAACAGCGATATAGGGGACGCTATGGGACTTGCACGAAAACACAGCGATATAGGGGACGGTATGAGACGAGCACGAATACACGGCGATATTGGGGAAGCCATAAGAGGTGCGTGAAAACACAGCGATATAGGGGAAATTATAGGAGGAGCGCGAAAACAGGGCGATATAGGGGAAGGTATGAGAGGTGCACGAAGACACAGCGATATAGGGGATGCTATGGGAGGTGCGCGAAAACACAGTGATATAGGTGACGGTATGAGATGTGTATGAAAACACGGTGATATATGGGAAGCTATGAGAGGTACGCGAAAACACGGTGATATAGGGGAAAGTATGAGAGGTGCGCGAAAACTTGGCGTTACATGGGAATGCATCAGAAGTGCGAGAAAATACAGCGATGTAGGGGAAGACATGAGAGGTGCGCGAAAACAGGGCAATATAGTGGAAGCTATGGAATGTGCGCGAAAACAGGGCGATATGGGGAAGGTATGAGAGGTGTGCGAAAACACAGCGATATAGGGGACTCTATGGGAGGTGCGCGAATACACAGCGATATAGGGGACTTTAAGAGATGTGCATGAAAACACGGCTATATTGGGGAAGCTATGAGAGGTGCACAAAAATACAGCGATATAGGAGAAGTTATGAGAGGTGCGTGAAAACACAGCGATATAGGGAGAGGTATGAGAGGTGCATGAAAACACAGCGATATAGGGGAATGTATGGGAGGTGCGCGAAAACAGGGCTATATAGGGGAAGGTAACATAGGTGCGCGAAGGCACAGCTATATAGGGGATGCTATGGGAGGTGCGCGAAAACACAGTGATATTGGAGAAGACATGAGAGGTGCACAAAAACAGGGCAATATAGTGGAAGCTATGGGATGTGCCCGAAAACACGGCGATACAGGGGAATGCATCAGAGGTGCGAGAAAACACAGCGATATAGGGGACGCTATGGGACGTGCGGAAAAACACAGTGATATAGGGGAAGGTATGAGAAGTCTGCGAGAACACGGCGATATTAGGGAAATTATAAGAGGTGTGCGTAAACATGGTGATACAGGGGAATGTTTCAGAGGTGCGAGAAAACACAGCGATATAGGGGAAGTAATGATTGGAGCGAAAACATAGCGATATAGGTGAAGACATGCGAGGTGTGCGAAAAAACGGCGATATAGGGGAAGCTATGAGAGTTGAGCAATAACACAGCGATAAAGGTGAAGCTATGGGATGTGCGCGAAAAGACAGCGATATAGGGGAAGATATGAGAGGTGTGCGAAAACAGCGATGTAGGCGAATCTATGGGAGGTGCGCGAAAACACAGCGATATAGGGGACGGTATGAGACGTGCATGAATACACGGCGACATTGAGGAAGCCATGAGAGATGCGTGAAAACACAGCGACATAGGGGAAAGTATAGGAGGTGCGCGAAAACAGGGCGATATAGGGGAAGGTGTGAGAGGTGCACGAAGGCACAGCGATGTAGGGGCTGCTATAGGAGGTGCGCGAAAACACAGTGATATAGGGGACGGTATGAGATGTGTATGAAAACATGGTGATATCGGCGAAGCTATGAGAGGTACGCGAAAACACGGCAATATAAGAGAAAGTATGAGAGGTGCGCGAAAACTTGGCGTTACATGGGAATGCATCAGAAGTGCGAGAAAACACAGTGATGTAGGGGAAGACATGAGAGGTGCACAAAAACACAGCGATATAGGGGACGCTATGGGAAGTGCGCGAAAACACAGTGATATAGGGGAAGGTATGAGAGGTGCACAAAAACACAGCGATATAGGGGAAGTTATGAGAGGTGCACAAAAATACAGCAATGTAGGAGAAGTTATGAGAGGTGCGTGAAAACACAACGATATAGGGGAAGTAATGATAGTAGCGAAAACATAGCGATATAGGTGAAGACATGCGAGGTGCGTGAAAACATGACGATATAGGCTAAGCTATGAGAGGTGAGCAATAACACAGCAATCAAGGTGAAGCTATGGGATGTGCGCGAAAACAGAGATGTACGCGAAGCTATGGGAGGTGCGCGAAAACACAGCGATATAGGGGACGGTATGAGATGTGCATGAATAGACGGCGATATTGGGGAAGCCATGAGAGGTGCCTGAAAACACAGCGATATGGGGGAAGGTATGAGAAGAGCACGAAAACACAACGATATCGGGGAAGGTATGGGAGGTGCATGAAAACAGGGCGATATAGGGGAATCTATGAGAGGTGAGCAAAAACACGGTGATACAGGGGAAGCTATGAGAGGTGAGCAATAAAACAGCGATAAAGGTGAATCTATGGGATGTGCGCAAAAAGACAGCGATATGGGGAAGGTATGAGAGGTGCGCAAGGCACAGCGATATAGGGGATGCTATGAGAGGTGCGTGAATACACAGCGATATAGGGGACGTGATGAGATGTGCATGAAAATGCAACGATATTAGTGAAGGTATGAGAGGAGCACGAAAACACAGCGATATAGGGGAAGGTATGAGAGGTGCGCGAAAACACAGTGATATTGGGGAAGACAAGAGAGGTGCGCAAAAACACAGCGGTAAAGGGGAAGCTAAGAGAGGTGAGCAAAAAGACGGCGATACAGGGGTAGCTATGAGAGGTGAGCAAAAACACAGCGATAAAGGTGAATCTATGGGATGTGCGCGTAAAGACAGCGATATAAGGGAAGGTATGAGAGGTGTGCAAGGCACAGCGATATAGGGGATGCTGTGGGAGGTGCATAAATACACAGCGATATAGGGGACGTGATGAGATGTGCATGAAAACGCAGCGATATTAGGGAAGGTATGAGAGGTGCGCAAAAACACAGCGATGAAGGCGAAGCTATGGGAGGTGCGCGGGAAACAGGGCGACATAGGGGAAGGTATGAGAGGTGCGCGAATACACAGCGAAATAGGGGACGTTATGAGATGTGCATAACAATACAGCGATATAGGGGAAGTTATGAGAGGTGCGCAACAACACGGCGATGTAGGGGAAGCTAGAGAGGTGAGCAATAACACAATGATAAAGGTGAATCTATGGGATGTGCGCGAAAAGACAGCGGTATAGGGGAAGGTATGAAAGGTGCGCAAGGCACAGCGATATAGGGTAAGGTATGGAAGGTACTCGAAAACAGGGTGATATAGATGAAGTTATGAGAGGTATGCGAAGGCACAGCAATATAGGGGATGCTATGGAAGGTGCGCGAAAACAGTGATATAGGGGAAGACATGAGAGGTGCGCGAAAACAGGGCAATATAGTGGAAGCTATGAGAGGTGTGCTAAAACCCGGTGATACAGGCGAAGCTATGAGAGGTGAGCAATATCACAGCGATAAAGGTGAATCTATGGGATGTGTGCGAAAAGACATCGATATAGGGGACGGTATGAGATGTGCATGAATGCACGGCGATAGTCGAGAATCCATGAGAGGTGTGCGAAAACACAGCGATATAGGGGAAGTTATGAGAGGTGCGCAAAAACGGGGAGATATAGGGGAAGTTATGAGAGGTGCGTGAAAACCCAGCAATATAGGGGACGTTATGAGATGTGCATGAAAACACGGCGATATAGGGGAAGGTATGAGAAGTGCACGAAGGCACAGCGATATAGGGGATGCTATGGGAGGTGCGCAAAAACACAGTGATATAGGGGACGGTATGAGATGTGTATGAAAACACGGCGATATATGGGAAGCTTTGAGAGGTGCATGAAAACACGGCGATATATGGGAAAGAATGAGAGGTGCGCGAAAACTTAGCATGACAGGTGAATGCATGAGAGGCGCGAGAAAACACAGCGATGTAGGGGAAGACATGAGATGCGCGCAAAAACAGGGCGATGCAGGGGAAGGTATGAGAGGTGCGCGAAAGCACAGCGATATAGGGGACGCAATGGGACGAACGCGAAACCAGTGATATAGGGGAAGGTATGAGAGATGTGCGAGAACACGGCGAGATAGGGGAAATTATGAGAGGTGCGCGAAAACACGGCGATACGGGAGAATGTATCAGATGTGCGAGAAAACACAGCGATATAGGGGAAGTAATGAGAGGAGCGAAAACATAGCGATCTCGGTGAAGACATGAGAGGTGCACGAAAACATGGCGATATAGGGGAAGCTATGAGAGGTGAGCAAAAACACGGCGATACAGGGGAAGCTATGAGAAGTGAAAAATAACACAGCGATAAAGGTGAATCTATGGGATGTGCGCGAAAAGACAGCGATATAGGGGAAGGTATGAGAGGTGCGCAATGCCCAGCGATATAGGGGATGCTATGGGAGGTGCGTGAATACACAGCGATATAGGGGACGTGATGAGATGTGCATGAAAACGCATCGATATTAGGGAAGGTATGAGAGGTGCACAAAAACACAGCGATATAGGAGAAGTTATGAGAGGTGTTTGAAAACACAGTGATATAGGGGAAGGTATGAAAGGTGCACGAAAACACAGTGATATAGGGGAAGGAATGGGAGATGCACGAAAACAGGGCGATATAGGGGAAGGTATGAGAGCTGCGCGAAGGCACAGCGATATAGGGGATACTATGGCAGGTGCGTGAATGCACAGCGATATAGGGGATACTAATGGAGGTGCGTGAATGCACAGCGATATGGGGAATGTGATGAGATGTGCATGAAAATGCAACGATATTAGTGAAGTTATGAGAGGTGTGCGAAAACACAGCGATATAGGGGAAGGTATGAAAGGTGCACGAAAACACAGAGATATACACGGGAAGGAATGGGAGGTGCTTGAATACACAGCGATATAGGGGACGTTATGAGATGTGCATAAAAACACGGCGATATAGGGGAAGTTATGAGAGGTGCGCAAAAATACAGCAATATAGGAGAAGTTATGAGAGGTGTGTGAAAACACAGCGATATAGTGGGATGTATGAGAGGTACACAAAAACACAGCGATATAGGGGAAGGTATGGGAGGTGTTCGAAAGCAGGGTGATATAGGGGAAGTTATGAGAGGTGTGTTAAAACACAGCGATATAGGGGGAGGTATGAGAGGTACACGAAAACACAGCGATATAGGGGAAGATATGGGAGGTACTCGAAAGCAGGGCGATACAGTGGAAGTTATGAGAGGTACGTGAAAACCCAGCGATATAGGGGACGTTATGAGACGTGCATGAAAACACGGCGATATTGGGGAAGCCATGAGACGTGTGCGAAAATACAGCGATATAGGCGGCGCTATGGGAGTGTGCTAAGACAGGGCGACATAGGGGAAGGTATGAGAGGTGCGCGAAGTCACAGCGATATAGGGGATGCTATGGCAGGTGCGCGAATACACAGAGATATATGGGATGAGATGTGCATGAAAACACGGCAATATAGGGGAAGGTATTGGAGCTGCGCAAAAATACAGCGATATAGGAGAAGTTATGAGAGGTGCGTGATATCACAGCGATATAAGGGAAGGTAGGAGAGGTGCACGAAAACATAGCGATATTGGGGAAGGTATGGGAGGTGAGCGAAAACAGGGCGATATAGGGGAAGTTATGAGAGGTGTGTGAAGGCACAGCAATACAGGGGATGCTATGAGAGGTGCGCGTAAACTCCGTGATATAGGGGAAGACATGAGAGGTGCGCAAAAACAGGGCAATATAGTGGAAACTATGGGATGTGCACGAAACCACGGCGATACAGGGGAATGTATCAGAAGCGCGAGAAAACACCGCGATATAGGGGACTCCATGGGACATGCGCAAAAAAGCAGTGATATAGGGGAATGTATGAGAGGTGTGTGAGAACACGGCGATATAGGGGAAATTGTAAGAGGTGCACGAAAACATGGCAATACAGGAGAATGTATCAGAGGTGCGAGAAAACACAGCGATATAGGGGAAGTAATGATAGGAGCGAAAACATTGCGATATAAGTTAATACATGCGAGGTGCGCGAAAACACGGCGATATAGGGTAAGCTATGAGAGGTGAGCAATAACACAGCGATCAAGGTGAAGATATGGGATGTGCGCGAAAACAGCGATGTAGGCGAAGCTATGGGAGGTGCGCAAAAACACAGCGATTTAGGGGACGGTATGAGATGTGCATGAATACACGGCGATATTGGGGAAGCCATGAGAGGTGCCTGAAAACACAGCGATATAGGGGAAGGTATGAGAGGTGTTGCAAATCACAGCGATATAGGAGAAGTTAAGAGAGGTGCGTGAAAACACAGCGATAGAGGGGAAGGTATGAGAGGTGCGCGAAAACACAGCGATATAGGGGACGGTGTGAGATGTGCATGAATACACGGCGATATCATGGAAGCCATCAGAGGTGCGAGAAAACACAGCGATATAGGGGACGTTATGAGATGTGCGTAAAAACACGGCGATATAGGGGACGTTATCAGATGTGCGCGAAAACAAGGCAATATAGAGGAAGCTATGAGAGGTGAGCTAAAACCCGCCGATACAGGGGAAGCTATGAGAGGTGAGCAATAACACAGCGGTAAAGGTGAATCTATGGGATGTGCGCGAAAAGACATCGATATAGGAGAAGGTATGAGAGGTGTGCGAAAACACAGCGAAAAAGGGGAAGTTATGAGATGTGCATGAAAACACGGCGATATAGGGGAAGGTATGAGAGGTGCACGAAGGCACAGCGATATAGGGGATGCTATGGGAGGTGCGCGAAAACACAGTGATATAGGGGACGGTATGAGATGTGTATGAAAACATGGCGATATATGGGAAGCTATGAGAGGTTCGCGAGAACACGGCGATATAGGGGAAAGTATGAGACGTGTGCGAAAACTTGGCGTTACACGGCAATGCATCAGAGGTGCGAGAAAACACAGCGATATAGGGGAAGGTATGGAAGGTGCGCGAAAAAAGGGCGATATTGGGGAAGGTATGAGAGGTGCGCGAAGGCACAGTAATACAAGGGATGCTATGGGAGGTGCGCAAATACAGAGCGATATAGGGGACGTTATGAGATGTGCATGAAAACACAACAATATAGGGAAAGTTATGAGATGTGCGCAAAAATACATCGATATAGGGGAAGGTATGAGAGGTGCGCGAAAACAGCGATGTAGGTGAAGGTATGAGATGTGCATGAATACACGGCGATAGTCGGGAATCCATGAGAGGTGTGCGAAAACACGGCGATATAGGGGAAGGTATGAGAGCTGCGTGAAAACACAGTGATATAGGAGAAGGTATGAGAGGAGCGCGAAAACAGGGCGATAGAGGGGAAGTTATGAGAGGTGCGTGAAAACCCAGCGACATTGGGGACGTTATGAGATGTGCATGAAAACATGGTGATTTTGGGGAAGGTATGAGAGGTGTGCAAAAACACAACGGTATACGGGAATGCATCAGAGGTGCACGAAAACAGCGATATAGGTGAAGGAATGGGAGGTGCGCGAAAACAGGGCGATATTTGGGAAGGTATGAGAGGTGCGCGAAAGCACAGCGATATAAGGGAAGCTATGGGATGTGCGCGAAAAGACAGCGATATAGGGGAAGGTATGAGAGGTGCGCAAGGCACAGCGATATAGGGGGAGGTATGAGAGGTGCACGAAAACACAGAAATATAGGGGACGTGATGAGATGTGCATGAAAACGCAGTGATATTAGGGAAGGTATGAGAGGTGCACAAAAACACAGCGATATAGGAGAAGTTATGAGAGGTGTGTGAAAACACAGCGATATAGGGGGAGGTATGAGAGGTGCATGAAAACACAGCGATATGGGGAAGGTATGGAAGGTTCGCGAAACAGGGCGATATAGGGGAAGGTATGAGAGGTACGCGAAGGCAGAGCAATATAAGGGATGCTATGGGATGTGCGCGAATACACAGCGATATAGGGGACATTATGAGATTTGCATGAAAACACGGCAATATAGGGGAAGGTATAAGAGCTGCGCAAAAATACAGTGATATAGGAGAAGTTATGAGAGGTGCGTGAAAACACAGCGAGATAATGGTAGCTATGAGAGGTGCACGAAAACACAGCGATATTGGGGAAGGTATGGGAGGTGCGCGAAAACAGGGCGATATAGTGGAAGCTATTGGATGTGCACGAAAACAGGGCGATATAGGCGATGCTATGAGAGGTGCGCGAAAACACCGTGATATATGGGGAAGACATGAGAGGTGCGCAAAAACAGGGCAATATAGTGGAACCTATGGGATGTGAGCGAAACCACGGCGATACAGGGGAATGTATCAGAGGTGCGCGAAAACACGACGATATAGGGGAAGCTATGAGTGGTAAGCAATAACACAGCGATAAAGTTGAAGTTATGGGATGTGCGTGAAAACAGGGCGATATAGGGGAAGATATGAGAGGTGCGCAAAAACACAGCGATGTATGCGAAGCCATGGGAGGTGCACGGGAAACAGGGCGATATAGAGGAAGGTATGAGCGGTGCGCGAAGGCACAGCGATATAGAGGATGCTATGGGAGGTGCTTGAATGCACAGACATATAGGAGACGTTATGAGATGTGCATGAAAATACGGCGATATTGGGGAAGCCATGAGAGGTGTGCGAAAATACAGCGATATAGGGGACGGTATGGGAGGAGTGCGAAAACAGGGCGACGTAGGGGAAGGTATGAGAGGTGCGCGAAGGCACAGCGATATAGGGGATGCTATGAGAGGTGCGCGAAAACACCGTGATATAGGGGAAGACATGAGAGGTGCGCAAAAACAGGGCAATATAGTGGAACCTATGGGATGTGCGCGAAACCACGGCGATACAGGGGAATGTATCAGAGGTGCGAGAAAACACAGTGATATAGGGGACGCTATGGGACAAGCGCAAAAAAACAGTGATATAGGGGACGGTATGAGAGGTGTGCGAGAACACGGCGATATAGGGGAAATTGTAACAGGTGCGCGAAAACATGGCAATACAGGAGAATGTATCAGAGGTGCGAGAAAACACAGCGATATAGGGGAATTAATGATAGGAGCGAAAACATAGTGATATAGGTGAAGACATGCCAGGTGCGCGAAAACACGGCGTTATAGGGTAAGCTATGAGAGGTGAGCAATAACACAGCGATCAAGGTGAAGCTATGGGATGTGCGCAAAAACAGCGATGTAGGTGAAGCTATGGGAGGTGCGCCAAAACACAGCGATATAGGGGACGGTATGAGATGTGCATGAATACACGGCGATATTGGGAAAGCCATGAGAGGTGCCTGAAAACACAGCGATATAGGGGAAGGTATGAGAGGTTCACGAAGGCACAGCGATATAGGGGATGCTATGAGAGGTGCGTGAAAACAGAGCGATATAGGGGACGCTATTGGACGTGCGCGAAAACACAGTGATATAGGGGAAGATATGAGAGGTGTGCGAGAACACGGCGATATAGGTGAAATTATGAGAGTTGCGCGAAAACAAGTTGATACAGGGAACTGTATCAGAAGTGCGAGAACACAGAGCGATATAGGGGAAGTAATGAGAGGAGCGGAAACACAGCGATATAGGTGAAGAAATGAGAGGTGCGCGAAAACACGGCGATATAGGGGAAGGTATGAGATGTGCGGAAAAACACAGCGATGTAGGCGAAGCCATGGGAGGTGCACGGGAAAAAGGGCGATATAAGGGAAGGTATGAGCGATGCGCGAAGGCACAGTGATATAGGGGATGCTATGGGAGGTGCGTGAATACACAGAGATATAGGAGACGTTATGAGGTGTGCATGAAAAAACGGTGATATTGGGGAAGCCATGAGAGGTGTGCGAAAATACAGCGATATAGGGGACGGTATGGGAGGTGTGCGAAAACAGGGCGACATAGGTGAAGGTATGAGAGGTGCGCGAAGGCACAGCGATATAGGGGATGCTATGGCAGTTGCGCGAATACACAGCGATATATGGGACGTTAAGAGATGTGCATGAAAATACGGCAATATAGGGGAAGGTATAAGAGCTGCACAAAAATACAGTGATATAGGAGAAGTTATGAGAGGTGCGTGAATAACACAGCGATATCAGGGAAGGTATGAGGGGTGCACGAAAACACAGCGATATTGGGGAATGTATGAGAGGTGCGAAGGCACAGCGATATAGGGGATGCTATGAGAGGTGCATGAAAACGCAGCGATATTAGGGAAGGTATGAGAGGTGCACAAAAACACAGCGATATAGGAGAAGTTGTGAGAGGTGTGCGAAAACACAGCGATATAGGGGAAGGTATGAAATGTGCATGAAAACACAGCCATATAGGGAAGTATTGAGAGGAGCGAAAACATAGCGATCTAGGTGAAGAAATAACAGGTGAGCAAAAACACGGCGATACAGGGGAAGCTATGAGGGGTGAGGATTAACACAGTGATAAAGCTGAATCTATGGGATGTGCGCGAAAAGACAGCGATATAGGGGAAGCTATGAGAGGTGCGCAAGGCACAGCGATATAGGGGAAGCTATGAGAGGTGCGCAAGGCACAGCGATATAGGGGAAGCTACGAGAGGTGCGCAAGGCACAGCGATATAGGGGATGCTATGAGAGGTACGCGAATACACAGCGATATTGGGGAAATTATGAGAGGTGTATGTAAACTCAGCGATATTAGGGAAGGTATGACAGGTGCACAAAAACTCAGTGATATTGGAGAAGTTATGAGAGGTGTATGAAAACACAGCGATATAGGGGAAGGTATGAAAGGTGCACAAAAACACAGCGATATAGCGGAAGGAATCGGAGGTGCGCGAAATCAGGGCGATATAGGGGAAGGTATGAGAGGTGCGCGAAGGCACAGCGATATAGGGGATGCTATGGGAGGTGCGCGAATACACAGCGATATGGGGGACGTTATGAGATGTGCATAAAAGCACGGCGATATAGGGGAAGTTATGAGAGGTGAGCAAAAATACAGCAATATAGGAGAAGTTATGAGTGGTGCTTGAAAACACAGCGATATAGGGGGAGGTATGAGAGGTACACGAAAACACAGCGATATAGGGGAAGTTATGGGAGGTGCTCTAAAACAGGGCGATATAGGGAAAGGTATGAGAGGTGTGCGAAGGCACAGCAATATAGGGGACGGTATGGGAGGTGGACGAAAGCACAGTGATATAGGGGAAGACATGAGATTTGCATGAAAACACAGCGATATAGGGGACGCTATTGGACGTGCGCGAAAACACAGTGATATAGGGGAAGATATGAGAGGTGTGCGAGAACACGGCGATATAGGTGAAATTATGAGAGGTGCGCGAAAACACGTTGATACAGGGAACTGTATCAGAAGTGCGAGAACACAGAGAGATATAGGGGAAGTAATGAGAGGAGCGGAAACACAGCGATATAGGTGAAGACATGAGGGGTGCGCGAAAACACGGCGATATGGGGGAAGCTATGAGAGGTAAGCAATAACACAGCGATAAAGATGAAGTTCTGGGATTTGCGCGAAAACAGGGCTATATAGGGGAAGGTATGAGAGGTGCGCAAAAACACAGCGATGTAGGCGAAGCCATGGGAGGTGCGCGGGAAACAGGGCAATATACGGGCAGGTATGAGCGATGAACAAAGGCACAGCGATATAGGGGATGCTATGTGAGGTGCGTGAATACACACAGATATAGGAGACGTTATGAGATGTGCGTGAAAACACGGCCATATTGTGGAAGCCATGAGAGGTGCGCAAAAATACGGCGATATAGGAGAAATTATGAGAGGAGTGTGAAAACTCAGCGATATAGAGGGAGGTATGAGGGGTGCATGAAAAGGAGGCGATATAGGGGAAGGTATGGAAGGTGCGCAAAAACGGGGCGATATAGGGGAAGGTATGAGAGGTGCGCGAAGGCACAGCAATACAAGGGATGCTATGGGAGGTGCGCGAATACACAGCGATATAGGGGACGTTATGAGATGTGCATGAAAACACGGCAATATAGGGGAAGGTATAAGAACTGCGCAAAAATACAGCGAATTAGGAGAAGTTATGAGAAGTGCGTGAAAACACAGCGATATAAGGGTGGCTATGAGAGGTGCTTGAAAAAACAGCGATATTGGGGAAGGTATGGGAGGTGCGCGAAAACAGGGCGATATAGGGGAAGTTATGAGAAGTGCGCGAAGGCACAGCGATATAGGGGATGCTATGAGAGGTGCACGAAAACACCGTGATATAGGGGAAGACATGAGAGGTGCGCAAAAACAGGGCAATATAGTGGAACCTATGGTATGTGCGCGAAACCACGACGATACAGGGGAATGTATCAGAGGTGTGAGAAAACACAGCGATATAGGGGACGCTATGGGACATGCGCAAAAACACAGTGATATAGGGGAAGGCATGAGAGGTGTGCGAGAACATGGCAATACAGGAGAATGTATCAGAGGTGCGAGAAAACACAGTGATATAGGGGAATTAATGATAGGAGCAAAAACATAGCGATATAGGTGAAGACATGCGAGGTGCGCGAAAAAACGGCGATATAGGGTAAGCTATGAGAGGTGAGCAATAACACAGCGATCAAGGTGAAGCTATGGGATGTGCGCGAAATCAGCGATGTAGATGAAGCTATGGGAGGTGCGCCAAAACACAGCGATATCGGGGACGGTATGAGATGTGCATGAATACACGGCGATATTGGGGAAGCCGTGAGAGGTGCCTGAAAACACGGCAATATAGGGGAAGTTAAGAGAGGTGCGTGAAAACACAGCGATATAGGGGAAGGTATGAGAGGTGCACGAAGGCACAGCGATATAGGGGATGCTATGGGAGGTGCGCGAAAACACAGCGATATAGGAGACGGTATGAGATGTGCATAAAAACATGGCGATATAGGGGGAGGTATGAGAGGTGCGCGTAAACACGGCGATATAGGGGAAAGTATGAGAGGTGCGCGAAAATTTGGCGTTACAGGGGAATGCATCAGAGGTGCCAGAAAACACAGCTATGTCGTGGAATACACGAGAGGTGCGCGAAAGCAGGGCAATATAGTGGAAGCTATGGGATGTGCACGAAAACAGGGCGATATAGGGGAAGCTATGAGAGGTGCGCGAAAACACAGCGACATAGGGGACACAATGGGACGTGCGCGAAAATACAGTGATATAGGGGAAGTTCTGAGAGGTGTGCGAGAACACGGCAATATAAGGGACATTATGAGAGGTGTGCGAAAACACGGCGATACGGGAGAATGTATCAGATGTGCGAGAAAACACAGCGATATAAGGGAAGTATTGAGAGGATCGAAAACATAGCGATCTAGGTGAAGAGAGGAGAGGTGCGCGAAAACATGTCGATGTAGTGGAAGCTATGAGAAGTGAGCAAAAACACAGCGATATAGGGGAATCTATGAGAGGTGAGCAATAACACAGCGATAAAGGTGAATCTATGGGATGTGCGCGAAAAGACAGCGATATAGGGGAAGTTATGACAGGTGCGCAAGGCACAGCGATATAGGGGATGCTATGGGAGGTGCGTGAATACACAGCGATATAGGGGACGTGATGAGATGTGCATGAAAACGCAGTGATATTAGGGAAGGTATGAGAGCTGTGCGAAAACACAGCAATATAGGGGAAGATATGAAAGGTGCACGAAAACGCAGTGATATAAGGGAAGGTATAGGAGGTGCGCGAAAACAGGGCGATATAGGGAAAGGTATGAGAGGTGTGCGAAGGCACAGCAATATAGGGGACGGTATGGGAGGTGGACGAAAGCACAGTGATATAGGGGAAGACATGAGATTTGCATGAAAACACAGCGATATAGGGGAAGGTATGAGAGAAGCAATAATACAGCAACATAGGGGAGACATGAGAGGTGCACGAAAACAGGGTAATATAGTGAGAGCTATGGGATGTGCATGAAAACAGGGCGATATAGGGGAAGGTATGAGAGCTGCGCGAAAACACAGCAATATAGGGGACTCCATGGGACGTACGTGAATACACAGTGATATAGGGGAAGGTATGCGAGCTGCGCAAGAACACGGCGATTTAGGGGAAAGTAGGAGAGGTGTGCGAAAACTTGGCGTTATAGGGGAATGCATCAGAGGTGTGAGAAAACACAGTGATGTAGGGGAAGACATGAGAGGTGCGCGAAAACACAGTGATATAGGGGAAGGTATGAAGAGGTGTGCGAGAATACAGCGATGTAGGGGAAATTATGAGAGGTGCGTGACAACACGGCGATACAGGGGAAGGTATGAGAGGTGCGCGAAAACACAGCGACGTGGGCGTAGCTATTGGAGGTGCGCGAAAGCACAGCGATATAAGGGACGGTATGAGAAGTGCATGAATACACGTCAATATTGGGGAAACCATGAGAGATGCGCAAAAACACAGCAATATAGGGGAAGGTATGAGAGGTGCACGAAAACACAACGATAAAAGGGAAGGTATGGGAGGTGCGCGAAAACAGGACGATATAGGGGAAGATATGAAATGTGCGCGAAGGCACAGCGATATAGGGGATTCTATGGGAGGTGCGCGAATACACAGCAATATGGGGGACGTTATGAGATGTGATTGAAAACACGGCGATATAGGGGAAGGTATGAGAGGTGCACGAAAACACAGCGATAAGGAGGAAGGTATGGGGGGTGCGCGAAAACACAGTGATATAGGGGAAGACTTGAGAGGTGCTCGAAAACAGGGCTATATAGTGGAAGCTATGGGATATGCGTGAAAAAATGCAATACAGGGAAAGGTATGAGAGGTGTCCGAAAACACAGCGATACAGGGGATGCTATGGGACGTGCGCGAAAACACAGTGATATCGTGGAAGGTATGAGAGGTGTGCAAGAACATGGCTATATAGGGGAAATTATGAGAGGTCTGCAAAAACATGGCGATATATGAGAAGTTATGAGAGGTGAGTGAAAACACAGCGATATAGGGGAAGGTGTGAAGGTATGAGAGGTGCACGAAAACACAGCAATATAGAGGAAGGTATGAGAGGTGCGCGCAGGCACAGTGATATAGGGGATGGTATGAGATGTGCATGAAAACACGGAGATATCCCGGACGAAATGAGAGCTACGCGAAAACGCAGCAATATAGGGGACTCCATGGGACGTGCGTGAAAACACAGTGATATAGGGGAAGGTATGCGAGCTGCGCGAGAACACGGTGATACAGGGGAAAGTAGGAGAGGTGCGCGAAAACTTGGCGTTATAGGGGAATGCATCAGAGGTGTGAGAAAACACAGCGATGTAGGGGAAGACATGAGAGGTGCGCGAAAACAGGGCAATGTAGTGGAAGCTATGGGACGTGCGCGACAACAGAGTGATATAGGGGATGGTATGAGAGGTGTGCGAGAACACGGCGATATAGGTGAAATTATGAGAGGCGCGCAAAAACACGGCGATACAGGAGAATATATCAGATGTGCGAGAAAACGCAGCGATATAGGGGAATTAATGAGAAGAGCGAAAACATAGCGATCTAGGTGAAGAAATGAGAGCTGCGTGAAAACAGGGCGATATAGCGGAAGCTATGAGAGGTGAGCAAAAACACGGCGATATAGGGGAATCTATGAGAGGTGAGCAATAACACAGCGATAAAGGTGAAGCTATGGGATGTGCGCGAAAAGACAGTGATACAGGGGAATGTATGAGAGGAGTGCGAAGACAGGGCGATATAGGGGAAGTTATGAGAGGTGCGTGAAAACCTAGTGATATAGGGGACGTTAAGAGATGTGCACGAAAACACGACGATATTGGGGAAGCCATGAGAGGTGCACAAAAATACAGTGATATAGGAGAAGTTATGAGAGGTGCGTGAAAACACAGCGATATAGGGGGAGGTATGAGAGGTGCACGAAAACACAGCGATGTGGGGGAATGTATGGGAGGTGCGCGAAAACAGGGCGATATATGGGAAGGTATGAGAGGTGCGCAAAGGCACAGCAATATAGGAGATGCTATGGGAGGTGCGCGAATACACAGTGAAATAGGGGAAGACATGAGAGGTGCGCAAAAACAGGGCAATATAGTGGAAGCTATAGGATGTGCACGACAACACGGAGATACAGGGGAATGCATCAGAGGTGCGAGAAAACACAGCGATATAGGGGACGCTATGGGACTTGCACGAAAACACAGCGATATAGGGGACGGTATGAGACGAGCACGAATACACGGCGATATTGGGGAAGCCATAAGAGGTGCGTGAAAACACAGCGATATAGGGGAAATTATAGGAGGAGCGCGAAAACAGAGCGATATAGGGGAAGGTATGAGAGGTGCACGAAGTCACAGCGATATAGGGGATGCTATGGGAGGTGCGCGAAAACACAGTGATATAGGTGACGGTATGAGATGTGTATGAAAACACGGTGATATATGGGAAGCTATGAGAGGTACGCGAAAACACGGTGATATAGGGGAAAGTATGAGAGGTGCGCGAAAACGGCGTTACATGGGAATGCATCAGAAGTGCGAGAAAATACAGCGATGTAGGGGAAGACATGAGAGGTGCGCGAAAACAGGGCAATATAGTGGAAGCTATGGAATGTGCGCGAAAACAGGGCGATATGGGGAAGGTATGAGAGGTGTGCGAAAACACAGCGATATAGGGGACTCTATGGGAGGTGCGCGAATACACAGCGATATAGGGGACTTTAAGAGATGTGCATGAAAACACGGCTATATTGGGGAAGCTATGAGAGGTGCACAAAAATACAGCGATATAGGAGAAGTTATGAGAGGTGCGTGAAAACACAGCGATATAGGGAGAGGTATGAGAGGTGCATGAAGACACAGCGATATAGGGGAATGTATGGGAGGTGCGCGAAAACAGGGCTATATAGGGGAAGGTAAGATAGGTGCGCGAAGGCACAGCTATATAGGGGATGCTATGGGAGGTGCGCGAAAACACAGTGATATTGGAGAAGACATGAGAGGTGCACAAAAACAGGGCAATATAGTGGAAGCTGTGGGATGTGCCCGAAAACACGGCGATACAGGGGAATGCATCAGAGGTGCGAGAAAACACAGCGATATAGGGGACGCTATGGGACGTGCGCAAAAACACAGTGATATAGGGGAAGGTATGAGAAGTCTGCGAGAACACGGCGATATTAGGGAAATTATAAGAGGTGTGCGAAAACATGGTGATACAGGGGAATGTTTCAGAGGTGCGAGAAAACACAGCGATATAGGGGAAGTAATGATTGGAGCGAAAACATAGCGATATAGGTGAAGACATACGAGGTGTGCGAAAAAACGGCGATATAGGGGAAGCTATGAGAGTTGAGCAATAACACAGCAATAAAGGTGAAGCTATGGGATGTGCGCGAAAAGACAGCGATATAGGGGAAGATATGAGAGGTGTGCGAAAACAGCGATGTAGGCGAATCTATGGGAGGTGCGCGAAAACACAGCGATATAGGGGACGGTATGAGACGTGCATGAATACACGGCGACATTGAGGAAGCCATGAGAGATGTGTGAAAACACAGCGACATAGGGGAAAGTATAGGAGGTGCGCGAAAACAGGGCGATATAGGGGAAGGTGTGAGAGGTGCACGAAGGCACAGCGATGTAGGGGCTGCTATAGGAGGTGCGCGAAAACACAGTGATATAGGGGACGGTATGAGATGTGTATGAAAACATGGTGATATCGGCGAAGCTATGAGAGGTACGCGAAAACACGGCAATATAGGAGAAAGTATGAGAGGTGCGCGAAAACTTGGCGTTACATGGGAATGCATCAGAAGTGCGAGAAAACACAGTGATGTAGGGGAAGACATGAGAGTTCCGCGAAAACAGGGCAATATAGTGGAAGCTATGGGATGTGCTCGAAAACAGGGCGATATAGGGGAAGGAATGAGAGGTGCGCGAAAACACAGCGATATAGGGGACGCTATGGGACGTGTGCGAAAACACAGTGATATAGGGGAAGGTATGAGAGGTGCACAAAAACACAGCGATATAGGGGAAGTTATGAGAGGTGCACAAAAATACAGCAATGTAGGAGAAGTTATGAGAGGTGCGTGAAAACACAACGATATAGGGGAAGTAATGATAGTAGCGAAAACATAGCGATATAGGTGAAGACATGCGAGGTGCGTGAAAACATGACGATATAGGCTAAGCTATGAGAGGTGAGCAATAACACAGCAATCAAGGTGAAGCTATGGGATGTGCGCGAAAACAGAAATGTACGCGAAGCTATGGGAGGTGCGCGAAAACACAGCGATATAGGGGACGGTATGAGATGTGCATGAATACACGGCGATATTGGGGAAGCCATGAGAGGTGCCTGAAAACACAGCGATATGGGGGAAGGTATGAGAAGAGCACGAAAACACAACGATATCGGGGAAGGTATGGGAGGTGCATGAAAACAGGGCGATATAGGGGAATCTATGAGAGGTGAGCAAAAACACGGTGATACAGGGGAAGCTATGAGAGGTGAGCAATAAAACAACGATAAAGGTGAATCTATGGGATGTGCGCAAAAAGACAGCGATATAGGGGAAGGTATGAGAGGTGCGCAAGGCACAGCGATATAGGGGATGCTATGAGAGGTGCGTGAATACACAGCGATATAGGGGACGTGATGAGATGTGCATGAAAATGCAACGATATTAGTGAAGGTATGAGAGGAGCACGAAAACACAGCGATATAGGGGAAGGTATGAGAGGTGCGCGAAAACACAGTGATATTGGGGAAGACAAGAGAGGTGCGCAAAAACACAGCGATAAAGGGGAAGCTAAGAGAGGTGAGCAAAAAGACGGCGATACAGGGGTAGCTATGAGAGGTGAGCAAAAACACAGCGATAAAGGTGAATCTATGGGATGTGCGCGTAAAGACAGCGATATAAGGGAAGGTATGAGAGGTGTGCAAGGCACAGCGATATAGGGGATGCTGTGGGAGGTGCATAAATACACAGCGATATAGGGGACGTGATGAGATGTGCATGAAAACGCAGCGATATTAGGGAAGGTATGAGAGGTGCGCAAAAACACAGCGATGAAGGCGAAGCCATGGGAGCTGCGCGGGAAACAGGGCGATATAGGGGAAGGTATGAGAGGTGCGCGAATACACAGCGAAATAGGGGACGTTATGAGATGTGCATAACAATACAGCGATATAGGGGAAGTTATGAGAGGTGCGCAACAACACGGCGATGTAGGGGAAGCTAGAGAGGTGAGCAATAACACAATGATAAAGGTGAATCTATGGGATGTGCGCGAAAAGACAGCGGTATAGGGGAAGGTATGAAAGGTGCGCAAGGCACAGCGATATAGGGTAAGGTATGGAAGGTACTCGAAAACAGGGTGATATAGATGAAGTTATGAGAGGTATGCGAAGGCACAGCAATATAGGGGATGCTATGGAAGGTGCGCGAAAACACAGTGATATAGGGGAAGACATGAGAGGTGCGCGAAAACAGGGCAATATAGTGGAAGCTATGAGAGGTGTGCTAAAACCCGGTGATACAGGCGAAGCTATGAGAGGTGAGCAATATCACAGCGATAAAGGTGAATCTATGGGATGTGTGCGAAAAGACATCGATATAGGGGACGGTATGAGATGTGCATGAATACACGGCGATAGTCGAGAATCCATGAGAGGTGTGCGAAAACACAGCGATATAGGGGAAGTTATGAGAGGTGCGCAAAAACGGGGAGATATAGGGGAAGTTATGAGAGGTGCGTGAAAACCCAGCAATATAGGGGACATTATGAGATGTGCATGAAAACACGGCGATATGGGGGAAGGTATGAGAAGTGCACGAAGGCACAGCGATATAGGGGATGCTATGGGAGGTGCGCAAAAACACAGTGATATAGGGGACGGTATGAGATGTGTATGAAAACACGGCGATATATGGGAAGCTTTGAGAGGTGCATGAAAACACGGCGATATATGGGAAAGAATGAGAGGTGCGCGAAAACTTAGCATGACAGGTGAATGCATGAGAGGCGCGAGAAAACACAGCGATGTAGGGGAAGACATGAGATGCGCGCAAAAACAGGGCGATGCAGGGGAAGGTATGAGAGGTGCGCGAAAGCACAGCGATATAGGGGACGCAATGGGACGAACGCGAAAACAGTGATATAGGGGAAGGTATGAGAGATGTGCGAGAACACGGCGAGATAGGGGAAATTATGAGAGGTGCGCGAAAACACGGCGATACGGGAGAATGTATCAGATGTGCGAGAAAACACAGCGATATAGGGGAAGTAATGAGAGGAGCGAAAACATAGCGATCTCGGTGAAGACATGAGAGGTGCACGAAAACATGGCGATATAGGGGAAGCTATGAGAGGTGAGCAAAAACACGGCGATACAGGGGAAGCTATGAGAAGTGAAAAATAACACAGCGATAAAGGTGAATCTATGGGATGTGCGCGAAAAGACAGCGATATAGGGGAAGGTATGAGAGGTGCGCAATGCCCAGCGATATAGGGGATGCTATGGGAGGTGCGTGAATACACAGCGATATAGGGGACGTGATGAGATGTGCATGAAAACGCATCGATATTAGGGAAGGTATGAGAGGTGCACAAAAACACAGCGATATAGGAGAAGTTATGTGAGGTGTTTGAAAACACAGTGATATAGGGGAAGGTATGAAAGGTGCACGAAAACACAGCGATATAGGGGAAGGAATGGGAGATGCACGAAAACAGGGCGATATAGGGGAAGGTATGAGAGCTGCGCGAAGGCACAGCGATATAGGGGATACTATGGCAGGTGCGTGAATGCACAGCGATATAGGGGATACTATTGGAGGTGCGTGAATGCACAGCGATATGGGGAATGTGATGAGATGTGCATGAAAATGCAACGATATTAGTGAAGTTATGAGAGGTGTGCGAAAACACAGCGATATAGGGGAAGGTATGAAAGGTGCACGAAAACACAGAGATATACACGGGAAGGAATGAGAGGTGCTTGAATACACAGCGATATAGGGGACGTTATGAGATGTGCATAAAAACACGGCGATATAGGGGAAGTTATGAGAGGTGCGCAAAAATACAGCAATATAGGAGAAGTTATGAGAGGTGTGTGAAAACACAGCGATATAGTGGGATGTATGAGAGGTACACAAAAACACAGCGATATAGGGGAAGGTATGGGAGGTGTTCGAAAGCAGGGTGATATAGGGGAAGTTATGAGAGGTGTGTGAAAACACAGCGATATAGGGGGAGGTATGAGAGGTACACGAAAACACAGCGATATAGGGGAAGATATGGGAGGTACTCGAAAGCAGGGCGATACAGTGGAAGTTATGAGAGGTGCGTGAAACCCAGCGATGTAGGGGACGTTATGAGACGTGCATGAAAACACGGCGATATTGGGGAAGCCATGAGACGTGTGCGAAAATACAGCGATATAGGCGACGCTATGGGAGTGTGCTAAGACAGGGCGACATAGGGGAAGGTATGAGAGGTGCGCGAAGTCACAGCGATATAGGGGATGCTATGGCAGGTGCGCGAATACACAGAGATATATGGGATGAGATGTGCATGAAAACACGGCAATATAGGGGAAGGTATTGGAGCTGCGCAAAAATACAGCGATATAGGAGAAGTTATGAGAGGTGCGTGATAACACAGCGATATAAGGGAAGGTAGGAGAGGTGCACGAAAACATAGCGATATTGGGGAAGGTATGGGAGGTGAGCGAAAACAGGGCGATATAGGGGAAGTTATGAGAGGTGTGTGAAGGCACAGCAATACAGGGGATGCTATGAGAGGTGCGCGTAAACTCCGTGATATAGGGGAAGACATGAGAGGTGCGCAAAAACAGGGCAATATAGTGGAAACTATGGGATGTGCACGAAACCACGGCGATACAGGGGAATGTATCAGAGGTGCGAGAAAACAGAGCCATATAGGGGACTCCATGGGACATGCACAAAAAAGCAGTGATATAGGGGAATGTATGAGAGGTGTGTGAGAACACGGCGATATAGGGGAAATTGTAAGAGGTGCACGAAAACATGGCAATACAGGAGAATGTATCAGAGGTGCGAGAAAACACAGCGATATAGGGGAAGTAATGATAGGAGCGAAAACATTGCGATATAAGTTAATACATGCGAGGTGCGCGAAAACACGGCGATATAGGGTAAGCTATGAGAGGTGAGCAATAACACAGCGATCAAGGTGAAGATATGGGATGTGCGCGAAAACAGCGATGTAGGCGAAGCTATGGGAGGTGCGCAAAAACACAGCGATTTAGGGGACGGTATGAGATGTGCATGAATACACGGCGATATTGGGGAAGCCATGAGAGGTGCCTGAAAACACAGCGATATAGGGGAAGGTATGAGAGGTGTTGCAAATCACAGCGATATAGGAGAAGTTAAGAGAGGTGCGTGAAAACACAGCGATAGAGGGGAAGGTATGAGAGGTGCGCGAAAACACAGCGATATAGGGGACGGTGTGAGATGTGCATGAATACACGGCGGTATCATGGAAGCCATCAGAGGTGCGAGAAAACACAGCGATATAGGGGACGTTATGAGATGTGCGTAAAAACACGGCGATATAGGGGACGTTATCAGATGTGCGCGAAAACAAGGCAATATAGAGGAAGCTATGAGAGGTGAGCTAAAACCCGCCGATACAGGGGAAGCTATGAGAGGTGAGCAATAACACAGCGGTAAAGGTGAATCTATGGGATGTGCGCGAAAAGACATCGATATAGGAGAAGGTATGAGAGGTGTGCGAAAACACAGCGAAAAAGGGGAAGTTATGAGATGTGCATGAAAACACGGCGATATAGGGGAAGGTATGAGAGGTGCACGAAGGCACAGCGATATAGGGGATGCTATGGGAGGTGCGCGAAAACACAGTGATATAGGGGACGGTATGAGATGTGTATGAAAACATGGCGATATATGGGAAGCTATGAGAGGTTCGCGAGAACACGGCGATATAGGGGAAAGTATGAGACGTGTGCGAAAACTTGGCGTTACACGGCAATGCATCAGAGGTGCGAGAAAACACAGCGATGTAGGGGGAGGTATGGAAGGTGCGCGAAAAAAGGGCGATATTGGGGAAGGTATGAGAGGTGCGCGAAGGCACAGTAATACAAGGGATGCTATGGGAGGTGCGCAAATACAGAGCGATATAGGGGACGTTATGAGATGTGCATGAAAACACAACAATATAGGGAAAGTTATGAGATGTGCGCAAAAATACATCGATATAGGGGAAGGTATGAGAGGTGCGCGAAAACAGCGATGTAGGTGAAGGTATGAGATGTGCATGAATACACGGCGATAGTCGGGAATCCATGAGAGGTGTGCGAAAACACGGCGATATAGGGGAAGGTATGAGAGCTGCGTGAAAACACAGTGATATAGGAGAAGGTATGAGAGGAGCGCGAAAACAGGGCGATAGAGGGGAAGTTATGAGAGGTGCGTGAAAACCCAGCAACATTGGGGACGTTATGAGATGTGCATGAAAACATGGTGATATTGGGGAAGGTATGAGAGGTGTGCAAAAACACAACGGTATACGGGAATGCATCAGAGGTGCACGAAAACAGCGATATAGGTGAAGGAATGGGAGGTGCGTGAAAACAGGGCGAGATAGGGGAAGGTATGAGAGGTGCGCGAAGGCACAGCGATATAGGGGATGCTATGGGAGGTGCGCGAATACACAGCGATATAGGGGACGTTATGAGAGGTGCGCAAAAACACGGCGATACCGGGGAAGCTATGAGAGGTGAGCAATAGCACAGCGATAAAGGTGAATCTATGGGATGTGCGCGAAAGGACAGCGATATAGGGGGAGGTATGAGAGGTAAACGAAAACGCAGCGATATAAGGGAAGGTATAGGAGGTGTGCGAAAACAAGGCAATATAGGGGAAGGTATGAGAGGTGCACGAACATGCAGCGATATAAGGGAAGATATAAGAGGAGCGCGAAAACAGGGCGATATAGGGGAAGGTATGAGAGGTGCACGAAGGCACAGCGATTTAGGGGATGCTATGGGAGGTGCATGAATATACAGCGATATAGGGGACGTGATGAGATGTGCATGAAAACGCAGCGATATTAGGGAGGGTATGAGAGGTGCACAAAAACACAGCGATATAGGAGAAGTTATGAGAGGTGTGTGAAAACACAGCAATATAGGGAAAGGTATGAGAGATGCACGAAAACAGCGATATAGGTGAAGGAATGGGTGGTGCGCGAAAACAGGGCGATATAGGTGAAGGAATGGGAGGTGCGTGAAAACAGGGCGAGATAGGGGAAGGTATGAGAGGTGCGCGAAGGCACAGCGATATAGGGGATGCTATGGGAGGTGCGCGAATACACAGCGATATAGGGGACGTTATGAGAGGTGCGCAAAAACACGGCGATACCGGGGAAGCTATGAGAGGTGAGCAATAGCACAGCGATAAAGGTGAATCTATGGGATGTGCGCGAAAGGACAGCGATATAGGGGAAGGTATGAGAGGTGCGCAAGGCACAGCGATATAGGGGGTGTATGAGAGGTGCACGGAAACACAGCAATGTAGGGGAAGGTATGGAAGGTGATCGAAAACTGGGTGATATGGATGAAGTTATGAGAGGTATGCGAAGGCATAGCAATATAGGGGATGCTATGGAAGGTGCGCGAAAACACAGTGATATAGTGGAAGACAGGAAAGGTACGCGAAAACACGGTGATATAGGAGAAGCTATGAGAGGTGAGCAAAAACACGGCGATACAGGGGAAGCTCTGAGAGGTGAGCAATAACACAGCGATAAAGGTGAAACTATGGGATGCCCGCGAAAAGACATCGATATAGGGAAAGGTATGAGTGGTGCGCAAGGCACCGCCATATAGGGGATGCTATGGGAGGTGCGTGAATACACTGCGATATAGGGGACGTGATGAGATGTGCATGAAAACGCAGCGATATTAGGGAAGGTATGAGAGGTGCACAAAAACACAGCGATGTAGGAGAAGTTATGAGAGGTGTGTGAAAACACAGCGATATAGGGGAAGGTATGAGAGGTGCACGAAAACAGCGATATAGGTGAAGGAATGGGAGGTGCGCAAAAACAGGGCGATATAGGGGAAGGAATGAGAGGTGCGCGAAGGCACAGCGATATAGGGGATGCTATGGGAGGTGCGCGAATACACAGCGATATAGGGGACGTGATGAGATGTGCATTAAAACGCAACGGTATTAGGGAAGGTATGAGAGGTGCACACAAACACAGCTAGATAGGAGAAGTTATGAGAGGTGTGCGAAAACACAGCGATATAGGGGAAGGTATGGGAGGTGCACGAATACACAGCGATATAGGGGACGTTATGAGACGTGCATAAAATCACGGCGATGTAGGGAAAGCTATGAGAGGTGAGCAATAACACAGCGATAAAGGTGAATCTATAGGATGTGCGCGACAAAACAGCGATATAGGGGAAGGTACGAGAGGTGCGCAAGGCACAGCGATATAGGAGAAGGTATGGAAGGTGCTCGAAAACAGGGTGATATAGATGAAGTTATGAGAGGTATGCGAAGGCACAGCAATATAGGGGATGCTATCGAAGGTGCGCGAAAACACAGTGATATAGGGGAAGTCATGAGAGGTGCACGAAAACAAGGCAATATAGTGGAAGCTATGAGAGGTGAGCTAAAACCCGGCGATACAGGGGAAGCTATGAGAGGTGAGCTAAAACCCGGCGATACAGGGGAAGCTATGAGAGGTGAGCAATAACACGGCGATAAAGGTGAATCTCTGGGATGTGTGCGAAAGGACAGCGATATAGGGGAAGGTATGAGAGGTGCGCAAGACACAGCGATATAGGGGACGGTATGAGATGTGCATGAATACACGGCGATAGTCGGGGAACCATGAGAGGTGTGTGAAAACACAGCGATATAGGGGAAGTTCTGAGAGGTGCGCAAAAACAGACGATATAGGGGAAGTAATGAGAGGTGCGTGAAAACCCAGCAATATAGGGGACGTTATGAGATGTGCATGAAAACACGGCGATATAGGAGAAGGTATGAGAGGTGCACGAAGGCACAGAGATATAGGGGATGTTATGGGAGGTGCGCGAAAACACAGTGATATAGGGGACGGTATGAGATGTGTATGAAAAGACGGCGATATAAGGGAAGCTATGAGAGGTGCGCGAAAACACGGTGATATAGGGGAAATTATGAGAGGTGCGCGAAAACTTGGCGTTAAAGGGGAATGCATCAGAGGTGTGAGAAAACACAGCGATGTAGGAGAATACATGAGAGGTGCGCAAAAACAGGGCTATATAGTGGAAGCTATGGGATGTGCGCTAAAACAGGGCGATGTAGGGGAAGGTATGAGAGGTGCATGAAAGCACAGCGATATAGAGGACGCTATGGGACGTGCGCGAAAACACAGTTATATAGGGGAATGTATGAGAGATGTGCGAGAACACAGCAAGATAGGGGAAAGTATGAGAGGTGCGCGAAAACTTGGCGCTACAGGGGAATGCATCAGAGGTGCCAGAAACCACAGTGATGTAGTGGAATACATGAGAGGTGCAGGAAAACAGGGCAATATAGTGGAAGCTATGCGATGTGCACGAAAATAGGGCGATATAGGGTAAGGTATGAGAGGTGTGCGAGAACACGGCGATATAGGGGAAATTATGAGAGGTGTGCGAAAACACGGCGATACAGGGAAAGCTATGAGAGGTGAGCAATAACAAAGCGATAAAGGTGAATCTATGGGATGTGAGCGAAAAGACAGTGATATAGGGGAAGCTATCAGACGTGCGCAAGGCACAGTGATATAGGGGATGCTATGGGAGGTGCGTGAATACACAGCTATATAGGGGACGTGATGATATGTGCATGAAAACGCAGCGATATAGGGGAAGGTATGAAAGGTGCACGAAAACACAGAGATGTATACGGGAAGGAATGGGAGGTGCACGAATACACAGCGATATAGGGGACGTTATGAGATGTGCATGAAAACACAGCCATATAGGGGAAGCTATGAGAGGTGCACGAAAACGCAGTGATATAAGGGAAGGTATAGGAGGTGCGCGAAAACAGGGCAATATAGGGGAAGGTATGAGATGTGCGAAAAAATACATCGATATAGGGGAAGGTATGAGAGCTGCGTGAGAACTTAGTGATATAGGTGAAGGTATGAGAGGAGCGCGAAAACAGGGCGATATAGGGGAAGTTATGAGAGGTGCGTGAAAACCCAGCGACATTGGGGACGTTATGAGATGTGCATGAAAACACGGTGATATTGGGGAAGTTATACGAGCTGCGCAAAAATACAGTATATACGGGAAGTTATGAGAGGTGCGCGAATACACAGCGATTTAAGGGAAGGTATGAGAGGTGCACGAAAACACTGCGATATTGGGGAAGGTATGGGAGGTGCGCGAAAACAGGGCAATATAGGGGAAGTTATGAGAGGTGCGCGAAGGCACAGCGATATAGGGGATGCTATGAGAGGTGCGCGAAAACACCGTAATATTGGGGAAGACATGAGAGGTATGCAAAAACAAGGCGAAAAAGTGGAACCTATGGGATGTGCGCAAAACCACGGCGATACAGGGGAATGTATCAGAGGTGCAAGAAAACACAGCGATATAGGTGACGCTATGGGACATGCGCAAAAAAACAGTGATATAGGGGAAGGCATGAGAGGTGTGCGAGAACACGGCGATATAGGGGAAATTATGAGAGGTGTGCGAAAACACGGCGATACGGGAGAGTGTATCAGATGTGCGAGAAAACACAGCGATATAGGGGAAGTATTGAGGGGAGCGAAAACACAGAGATCTAGGTGAAGACATGAGAGGTGCGCGAAAACACGGCGATATAGGGGAAGCTATGAGAGGTGAGCAAAAACACGGCGATACAGGGGAAGCTATGAGAGGTGAGCAATAACACAGCGATAAAGGTGAATCTATGGGATGTGCGCGAAAAGACAGCGATATAGGGGAAGCTATGAGAGGTGCGCAAGGCACAGCGATATAGGAGAAGTTATGAGAGGTTGCGAAAACACAGCGATATAGGGGAAGATATGAAAGGTGCACAAAAACACAGAGATATATTCGGGAAGGAATGGGAGGTGCCCAAATACACAGATATATAGGGGACGTTATGAAATGTGCATGAAAACACAGCCATATAGGGGAAGGTATGAGAGGTGCACGAAAACGCAGCGATATAAGAGAAGGTAAAGGAGGTGCGCGAAAAGAGGGCGATATAGGGGAAGGTATGAGAGGTGCACGAAGGCACAGCGATATAGGAGACGGTATGAGATGTGCATAAAAACATGGCAATATAGGGGGAGGTATGAGAGGTGCGCATATATACGGCGATATAGGGGAAGTATGAGAGGTGCGTGAAAACTTGGCGTTACAGGGGAAAGCATCAGAGGTGCCAGAAAACACAGCGATGTAGTGGAAGACAGGAGAGGTGCACGAAAAAAGGGTAATATAATGGAAAGTATGGGATGTGCGCGAAAACAGGGCCATATAGGGGAAGGTATGAGAGGTGCGCGAGAACACGGCGATATAGGGGAAATCATGAGAGGTGTGCGAAAACACAGTGATATGGGAGAATGTATCAATTCTGAGAGAAAACACAGCGATATAGGGGAAGTATTGAGAGGAGCGAAAACATAGCGATCTAGGTGAAGACATGAGAGGTGAGCAAAAACACGGCGATACAGGGGAAGCTATGAGAGGTGAGCAATAATACAGCGATAAAACTGAATCTATGGGACGTGCGCGAAAAGACAGCGATATAAGGAAAACTATGAGAGGTGTGCAAGGCACAGGGATATAGGGGATGCTCTGGGAGGTGCGCGAATATACAGCGATATAGGGGACGTGATGAGATGTGCATGAAAACTCAGCGATATTAGGGGAGGTATGAGAGGTGCACAAAAACTCAGTGATATAGGAGAAGTTATGAGAGGTGTGTGAAAACACAGCGATATAGGGGAAGGAATCGGAGGTGCGCGAAAACTGTGCGATATAGCGGAAGGTATGAGAGGTTCGTGAATGCACAGCGATATAGGGGATGCTATGGGAGGTGCGCGAATACACAGCGTTATAGGGGAGGTTATGAAATGTGCGTAAAAACACGGCAATATAGGGGAAGTTATGAGAGGTGCGCAAAAACACAGCGATGTATGCGAAGCCATGGGAAGTGCACGGGAAACAGGGCGATATAGGGGAAGGTATGAGCGGTACGCGACGGCACAGCTATATAAGGAATGCTATCGGAGGTGCGTGAATACTCAGAGATATAGGAAACAATATGAGATGTGCATGAAAACACGGCGATATTGGGGAAGCCATGAGAGGTGTGCAAAAATACAGCGATATCGGGGACGGTATGGGAGGTGTGCGAAAACAGGTCGACATAGGTGAAGGTATGAGAGGTGCGCGAAGGCACAGCGATATAGGGGATGCTATGGCAGGTGCGCGAATACACAGCGATATATGGGACGTTAAGAGATGTGCATTAAAACACGGCGATATTGGGGAAGCCATGAGAGGTGTGCAAAAATACGGCGATATAGGAGAAATTATGAGAGGTGCGTGAAAACACAGCGATATAGAGGGAGGTATGAGAGGTGCCTGAAAACACAGCGATATAGTGGAAGGTATGGAAGGTGCGTGAAAACAGGGCAAAGTAGGGGAAAGTATGAGAGGTGCGCGAAGGCACAGCAATACAAGGGATGCTATGGAGTGTGCACAAATACACAGCGATATAGGGGGCGTTATGAGATGTGCATGAAAACACGGCAGTATAGGGGAAAGTATAAGAACTGCGCAAAAATACAGTGATATAGGAGAAGTTATGAGAGGTGCGTGAAAACACAGCGATATAAGGGAAGGAATGAGAGGTGCACGAAAACACAGCGATATTGGGGAAGGTATGGGAGGTGCGTGAAAACAGGGCGATATAGGGGAAGTTATGAGATGTGTGTGAAGGACAGCGATATAGGGGATGCTATGAGAGGTGCGCGAAAACACCGTGATATAGGGGAAGCCATGAGAGGTGCACAAAAACAGGGCAATATAGTGGACCCTATGGGATGTGCGCGTAACCACGGCGATACGGGGAATGTATCAGAGGTGCGAGAAGACACAGCGATATAGGGGACGCTATGGGACATGCGCAAAGAAACAGTGATACAGGGGAAGGTATGAGAGGTGTGCGAGAACACGGCGATATAGGGGAAATTGTAAGAGGTGCGCGAAAACATGGCAATACAGGAGAAGGTATCAGAGGTGCGAGAAAACAAAGCGATATAGGGGAAATAATGATAGGAGCGAAAACATAGCGATATACGTGAAGACATGCGAGATGCGCGAAAACACGGCTATATAGGGTAAGCTATGAGAGGTGAGCAATAACACAGCAATCAAGGTGAAGCTATGGGATGTGCGCGAAAGCAGCGATGTAGGCGAAGCTATGGGAGGTGCGCCAAAACACAGCGATATAGGGGACGGTATGAGATGTGCATGAATACATGGCGATATTGGGGAAGCCATGAGAGGTGCCTGAGAACAGAGCGATATAGGGGAAGGTATGAGAGGTGTGCAAAAACACAGCGATATAGGAGAAGTTAAGAGAGGTGCGTGAAAACACAGCAATATAGGGGAAGGTATGAGAG